>NC_088700.1:27325000-27602313 GCF_028017835.1 Emys orbicularis | reverse complement strand
GATCTGTGCTACTGAAACATTGCTCATGTAGTCATGCTTCAAAAGACATTAGGATGCTCTGCTAATGATTTGCTAGGGATCAATTGTAGTGAGCAATACAAACAATGTGAAAAGACTTCCTGAGCTGTGCTAGTGACAATTTCTCAAGGAATACTGCTTCAAGAGCGATCAGGATGCTATAATTCTCATTTGGACGAGATCGGTTGGTGAGCTATACGAAAATCCGATATTTAGTCCTGCTCGGTTCTAGGGAGTAATTTCTCAAGGACTCTTTGTCTAAAAACATTCCTTATGAGGAATGTCTCCTTTCGGTTTCAAAGAGATCGGTTCGTGAGAAAGACGAAGAAAATGTGCAAAGTCCTTTGTGAATTGTGCTAGTGACATTTTTTTCAAGGAATCTTTGCTTAATCGCCACGAGGATGCACTACTGGTCAGGGGTAGAAATCGGTTCTTGAGAAAAAGGATCGTGAGAGATTCATTCCCGAAGTGGGCTAGGGAGAAATTTCACATGGAATCCCGCTTCAAAAGACACTAGTATTGTTTGCTTGTGGTTTGGAAGAGATGTGTTTCTGAGAATACTGAAAATGCGAAATGCATTGCTAATCTGAGTTAGGGAAAAATTTCGCAAGGAATCATCGTCTAAAAGCCAAAAGGATGCTCTGTTAGTGGTTTGAAAGCGATCGGTTCCTGAGAAAAGTGGATAATGCGAATTATATTCCTGTGACAGTGAAAATTTCACATGGAGTCATGGTTCAAAAGACATCAGAATGCTCTGCTCATGGTTTGGTGGAGATCACTTAGTCAGAAAAACAAAAAATATGAAAATGCTTTCTGAGCTGCGCTAGTGACCATTTTTTCAAGGAACCTTTGCTTGAACGCCACTAGCACGCACTACTTGTCAGATGGTAGAGATTGGTTTGTGTGAAAAGGAATCATGAGAGCTTTAGTCCTGATCTCTGCTCGGGACAATTCTCCCAAGGAGTCACGCTCCAAAAGACATTAGTATTGTCTGCTAGTGGTTTGGAAGAGATACCTTTGTGAGAATACTGAAAAGGAGAAATACATTGCTGAACTATGCTAGTGATAAATTTTTCAAGGAATCTTCGTCTGAAAACAATTACAAGACAGTGCTAAACGATTGGTAGAGCTGGGTTTGTGAGAAAGACTAAAAATGAGAAACACATTCCTGATCACTGCTATGACAAAGTTCTCATGGAATCATGCTTCAAAAGGCTCCAGAATGCTATGCTAATGGTTTGGACGAGATCTATTAGTGAGTAACGAACAAATGTGCAAATCCTTCCTGAGCTGCGCTAGCGACCAATTTCTCAAGGAATAGTTGTTTAAACGGTACGAGGATGCACTACTGGTCAGTTGGTTGAGATCGGTTCGTGAGAAAAAGAAACATGAGGGATTCATTCCTGATCTGGGCTACGGACAAATTGCACATGGAATCGCCCTTCAAGAGACATCAGGGTGCTCTGCTCATGGCTTGGTAGAGATCACTTAGTGAGAAATACCAAAAATATGAAAATGCTTCCTGAGCTGCACAAGTGACACATTTTTTTCAAGGACTCTTTGTTTAAACGCCACTAGGAGGCACTACTGGTCTGTTGGTAGGGATCGGTTAGTGTGAAAAGGAAACATGAGAGATTCTTTCCTGATCTCTGCTGGGGACAAATGTCACAAGGAATCACGCTTCAAAAGACATTACTATGGTCTGCTTCTAGTTTGGAAGAGATGGATTTGTGAGAATACTGAAAATGAGAAATACATTGCTGATCTGAGCTAAGGAAATTTTTTTGCAAGGAATCATCTTTTAAAAGCCATTAGGATGCTCTGCGAGTGGTTTATAAGAGATCGGTTCCTGAGAAATATGGATAATGCGAATTATATTCCTGCTCTGTGATAGTGAGAAATTTCTCATGGACTCATGCTTCTAAAGTGACTAGGATGCTCTGCTAGTGGTTTGTTAGAGATCAGTTAGTGAGAAATACCAAAAATATGACACTACTTCCTGAGCTGCGCTGGTGACAAATTTTGCAAGGACTCTTTGTTTAAACGCCACTATGCATTACCGTTCCCTTTGTGAAGATCGGCTCGTGAGAAAAGGAAACATGAGAGATTCATTCCTGAGCTAGTTCACAACGAGCCACGCTTCAAGAGCGCTTAGGATGCGATAATGCCCATTTGACAGAGATCGGTTCGCGAGCAATAGGAAAATCAGATATTCATTCCTGCTCTTTTCTAGGGAGCAATTTCTCAAGGACTCTTCGTCTGAAAGCCATAAGGAATGTCTCCTGCCGCTTTGAAAGAGATCGGCTCGTGAGAAAGTCAAAAATGAGATAATCGTTCCTGATCTGTGCTGGTGACTACTCTTTCATGGGACCATTCTTGAAAACCCCATAGGATGCACTGCAAATGGTTTCCAAAAATTCGATTCTTGAACTACGCTACTGACAAATTACTCATGGAATCATGCTTTGAAGGCCATTGGGATGCATTGCTAATGGTTTGGAAGTGATCGGTCCGTGAAAAAGGAGCTATACATTCCTGATCTGTGGTACTAATAAATTTCTCGGGGACTCTTCTTCTAAAAGCCATCAGGATTGTCTCCTGCCGGTTTGAAAGCGATCGGGTCGTCAGACAGACGAACAAAGAGAAATTAATTCCTGATCTGTGCTACTGAAACATTGCTCATGTAGTCATGCTTCAAAAGACATTAGGATGCTCTGCTAATGATTTGCTAGGGATCAATTGTAGTGAGCAATACAAACAATGTGAAAAGACTTCCTGAGCTGTGCTAGTGACAATTTCTCAAGGAATACTGCTTCAAGAGCGATCAGGATGCTATAATTCTCATTTGGACGAGATCGGTTGGTGAGCTATACGAAAATCCGATATTTAGTCCTGCTCGGTTCTAGGGAGTAATTTCTCAAGGACTCTTTGTCTAAAAACATTCCTTATGAGGAATGTCTCCTTTCGGTTTCAAAGAGATCGGTTCGTGAGAAAGACGAAGAAAATGTGCAAAGTCCTTTGTGAATTGTGCTAGTGACATTTTTTTCAAGGAATCTTTGCTTAATCGCCACGAGGATGCACTACTGGTCAGGGGTAGAAATCGGTTCTTGAGAAAAAGGATCGTGAGAGATTCATTCCCGAAGTGGGCTAGGGAGAAATTTCACATGGAATCCCGCTTCAAAAGACACTAGTATTGTTTGCTTGTGGTTTGGAAGAGATGTGTTTCTGAGAATACTGAAAATGCGAAATGCATTGCTAATCTGAGTTAGGGAAAAATTTCGCAAGGAATCATCGTCTAAAAGCCAAAAGGATGCTCTGTTAGTGGTTTGAAAGCGATCGGTTCCTGAGAAAAGTGGATAATGCGAATTATATTCCTGTGACAGTGAAAATTTCACATGGAGTCATGGTTCAAAAGACATCAGAATGCTCTGCTCATGGTTTGGTGGAGATCACTTAGTCAGAAAAACAAAAAATATGAAAATGCTTTCTGAGCTGCGCTAGTGACCATTTTTTCAAGGAACCTTTGCTTGAACGCCACTAGCACGCACTACTTGTCAGATGGTAGAGATTGGTTTGTGTGAAAAGGAATCATGAGAGCTTTAGTCCTGATCTCTGCTCGGGACAATTCTCCCAAGGAGTCACGCTCCAAAAGACATTAGTATTGTCTGCTAGTGGTTTGGAAGAGATACCTTTGTGAGAATACTGAAAAGGAGAAATACATTGCTGAACTATGCTAGTGATAAATTTTTCAAGGAATCTTCGTCTGAAAACAATTACAAGACAGTGCTAAACGATTGGTAGAGCTGGGTTTGTGAGAAAGACTAAAAATGAGAAACACATTCCTGATCACTGCTATGACAAAGTTCTCATGGAATCATGCTTCAAAAGGCTCCAGAATGCTATGCTAATGGTTTGGACGAGATCTATTAGTGAGTAACGAACAAATGTGCAAATCCTTCCTGAGCTGCGCTAGCGACCAATTTCTCAAGGAATAGTTGTTTAAACGGTACGAGGATGCACTACTGGTCAGTTGGTTGAGATCGGTTCGTGAGAAAAAGAAACATGAGGGATTCATTCCTGATCTGGGCTACGGACAAATTGCACATGGAATCGCCCTTCAAGAGACATCAGGGTGCTCTGCTCATGGCTTGGTAGAGATCACTTAGTGAGAAATACCAAAAATATGAAAATGCTTCCTGAGCTGCACAAGTGACACATTTTTTTCAAGGACTCTTTGTTTAAACGCCACTAGGAGGCACTACTGGTCTGTTGGTAGGGATCGGTTAGTGTGAAAAGGAAACATGAGAGATTCTTTCCTGATCTCTGCTGGGGACAAATGTCACAAGGAATCACGCTTCAAAAGACATTACTATGGTCTGCTTCTAGTTTGGAAGAGATGGATTTGTGAGAATACTGAAAATGAGAAATACATTGCTGATCTGAGCTAAGGAAATTTTTTTGCAAGGAATCATCTTTTAAAAGCCATTAGGATGCTCTGCGAGTGGTTTATAAGAGATCGGTTCCTGAGAAATATGGATAATGCGAATTATATTCCTGCTCTGTGATAGTGAGAAATTTCTCATGGACTCATGCTTCTAAAGTGACTAGGATGCTCTGCTAGTGGTTTGTTAGAGATCAGTTAGTGAGAAATACCAAAAATATGACAATACTTCCTGAGCTGCGCTGGTGACAAATTTTGCAAGGACTCTTTGTTTAAACGCCACTATGCATTACCGTTCCCTTTGTGAAGATCGGCTCGTGAGAAAAGGAAACATGAGAGATTCATTCCTGAGCTAGTTCACAACGAGCCACGCTTCAAGAGCGCTTAGGATGCGATAATGCCCATTTGACAGAGATCGGTTCGCGAGCAATAGGAAAATCAGATATTCATTCCTGCTCTTTTCTAGGGAGCAATTTCTCAAGGACTCTTCGTCTGAAAGCCATAAGGAATGTCTCCTGCCGCTTTGAAAGAGATCGGCTCGTGAGAAAGTCAAAAATGAGATAATCGTTCCTGATCTGTGCTGGTGACTACTCTTTCATGGGACCATTCTTGAAAACCCCATAGGATGCACTGCAAATGGTTTCGAAAAATTCGATTCTTGAACTACGCTACTGACAAATTACTCATGGAATCATGCTTTGAAGGCCATTGGGATGCATTGCTAATGGTTTGGAAGTGATCGGTCCGTGAAAAAGGAGCTATACATTCCTGATCTGTGGTACCAATAAATTTCTCGGGGACTCTTCTTCTAAAAGCCATCAGGATTGTCTCCTGCCGGTTTGAAAGCGATCGGGTCGTCAGACAGACGAACAAAGAGAAATTAATTCCTGATCTGTGCTACTGAAACATTGCTCATGTAGTCATGCTTCAAAAGACATTAGGATGCTCTGCTAATGATTTGCTAGGGATCGGTTAGTGAGCAATACAAACAATGTGAAAAGACTTCCTGAGCTGTGCTAGTGACAATTTCTCAAGGAATACTGCTTCAAGAGCGATCAGGATGCTATAATTCTCATTTGGACGAGATCGGTTGGTGAGCTATACGAAAATCCGATATTTAGTCCTGCTCGGTTCTAGGGAGTAATTTCTCAAGGACTCTTTGTCTAAAAACATTCCTTATGAGGAATGTCTCCTTTCGGTTTCAAAGAGATCGGTTCGTGAGAAAGACGAAGAAAATGTGCAAAATCCTTTGTGAATTGTGCTAGTGACATTTTTTTCAAGGAATCTTTGCTTAATCGCCACGAGGATGCACTACTGGTCAGGGGTAGAAATCGGTTCTTGAGAAAAAGGATCGTGAGAGATTCATTCCCGAAGTGGGCTAGGGAGAAATTTCACATGGAATCCCGCTTCAAAAGACACTAGTATTGTTTGCTTGTGGTTTGGAAGAGATGTGTTTCTGAGAATACTGAAAATGCGAAATGCATTGCTAATCTGAGTTAGGGAAAAATTTCGCAAGGAATCATCGTCTAAAAGCCAAAAGGATGCTCTGTTAGTGGTTTGAAAGCGATCGGTTCCTGAGAAAAGTGGATAATGCGAATTATATTCCTGTGACAGTGAAAATTTCACATGGAGTCATGGTTCAAAAGACATCAGAATGCTCTGCTCATGGTTTGGTGGAGATCACTTAGTCAGAAAAACAAAAAATATGAAAATGCTTTCTGAGCTGCGCTAGTGACCATTTTTTCAAGGAACCTTTGCTTGAACGCCACTAGCACGCACTACTTGTCAGATGGTAGAGATTGGTTTGTGTGAAAAGGAATCATGAGAGCTTTAGTCCTGATCTCTGCTCGGGACAATTCTCCCAAGGAGTCACGCTCCAAAAGACATTAGTATTGTCTGCTAGTGGTTTGGAAGAGATACCTTTGTGAGAATACTGAAAAGGAGAAATACATTGCTGAACTATGCTAGTGATAAATTTTTCAAGGAATCTTCGTCTGAAAACAATTACAAGACAGTGCTAAACGATTGGTAGAGCTGGGTTTGTGAGAAAGACTAAAAATGAGAAACACATTCCTGATCACTGCTATGACAAAGTTCTCATGGAATCATGCTTCAAAAGGCTCCAGAATGCTATGCTAATGGTTTGGACGAGATCTATTAGTGAGTAACGAACAAATGTGCAAATCCTTCCTGAGCTGCGCTAGCGACCAATTTCTCAAGGAATAGTTGTTTAAACGGTACGAGGATGCACTACTGGTCAGTTGGTTGAGATCGGTTCGTGAGAAAAAGAAACATGAGGGATTCATTCCTGATCTGGGCTACGGACAAATTGCACATGGAATCGCCCTTCAAGAGACATCAGGGTGCTCTGCTCATGGCTTGGTAGAGATCACTTAGTGAGAAATACCAAAAATATGAAAATGCTTCCTGAGCTGCACAAGTGACACATTTTTTTCAAGGACTCTTTGTTTAAACGCCACTAGGAGGCACTACTGGTCTGTTGGTAGGGATCGGTTAGTGTGAAAAGGAAACATGAGAGATTCTTTCCTGATCTCTGCTGGGGACAAATGTCACAAGGAATCACGCTTCAAAAGACATTACTATGGTCTGCTTCTAGTTTGGAAGAGATGGATTTGTGAGAATACTGAAAATGAGAAATACATTGCTGATCTGAGCTAAGGAAATTTTTTTGCAAGGAATCATCTTTTAAAAGCCATTAGGATGCTCTGCGAGTGGTTTATAAGAGATCGGTTCCTGAGAAATATGGATAATGCGAATTATATTCCTGCTCTGTGATAGTGAGAAATTTCTCATGGACTCATGCTTCTAAAGTGACTAGGATGCTCTGCTAGTGGTTTGTTAGAGATCAGTTAGTGAGAAATACCAAAAATATGACACTACTTCCTGAGCTGCGCTGGTGACAAATTTTGCAAGGACTCTTTGTTTAAACGCCACTATGCATTACCGTTCCCTTTGTGAAGATCGGCTCGTGAGAAAAGGAAACATGAGAGATTCATTCCTGAGCTAGTTCACAACGAGCCACGCTTCAAGAGCGCTTAGGATGCGATAATGCCCATTTGACAGAGATCGGTTCGCGAGCAATAGGAAAATCAGATATTCATTCCTGCTCTTTTCTAGGGAGCAATTTCTCAAGGACTCTTCGTCTGAAAGCCATAAGGAATGTCTCCTGCCGCTTTGAAAGAGATCGGCTCGTGAGAAAGTCAAAAATGAGATAATCGTTCCTGATCTGTGCTGGTGACTACTCTTTCATGGGACCATTCTTGAAAACCCCATAGGATGCACTGCAAATGGTTTCCAAAAATTCGATTCTTGAACTACGCTACTGACAAATTACTCATGGAATCATGCTTTGAAGGCCATTGGGATGCATTGCTAATGGTTTGGAAGTGATCGGTCCGTGAAAAAGGAGCTATACATTCCTGATCTGTGGTACTAATAAATTTCTCGGGGACTCTTCTTCTAAAAGCCATCAGGATTGTCTCCTGCCGGTTTGAAAGCGATCGGGTCGTCAGACAGACGAACAAAGAGAAATTAATTCCTGATCTGTGCTACTGAAACATTGCTCATGTAGTCATGCTTCAAAAGACATTAGGATGCTCTGCTAATGATTTGCTAGGGATCGGTTAGTGAGCAATACAAACAATGTGAAAAGACTTCCTGAGCTGTGCTAGTGACAATTTCTCAAGGAATACTGCTTCAAGAGCGATCAGGATGCTATAATTCTCATTTGGACGAGATCGGTTGGTGAGCTATACGAAAATCCGATATTTAGTCCTGCTCGGTTCTAGGGAGTAATTTCTCAAGGACTCTTTGTCTAAAAACATTCCTTATGAGGAATGTCTCCTTTCGGTTTCAAAGAGATCGGTTCGTGAGAAAGACGAAGAAAATGTGCAAAGTCCTTTGTGAATTGTGCTAGTGACATTTTTTTCAAGGAATCTTTGCTTAATCGCCACGAGGATGCACTACTGGTCAGGGGTAGAAATCGGTTCTTGAGAAAAAGGATCGTGAGAGATTCATTCCCGAAGTGGGCTAGGGAGAAATTTCACATGGAATCCCGCTTCAAAAGACACTAGTATTGTTTGCTTGTGGTTTGGAAGAGATGTGTTTCTGAGAATACTGAAAATGCGAAATGCATTGCTAATCTGAGTTAGGGAAAAATTTCGCAAGGAATCATCGTCTAAAAGCCAAAAGGATGCTCTGTTAGTGGTTTGAAAGCGATCGGTTCCTGAGAAAAGTGGATAATGCGAATTATATTCCTGTGACAGTGAAAATTTCACATGGAGTCATGGTTCAAAAGACATCAGAATGCTCTGCTCATGGTTTGGTGGAGATCACTTAGTCAGAAAAACAAAAAATATGAAAATGCTTTCTGAGCTGCGCTAGTGACCATTTTTTCAAGGAACCTTTGCTTGAACGCCACTAGCACGCACTACTTGTCAGATGGTAGAGATTGGTTTGTGTGAAAAGGAATCATGAGAGCTTTAGTCCTGATCTCTGCTCGGGACAATTCTCCCAAGGAGTCACGCTCCAAAAGACATTAGTATTGTCTGCTAGTGGTTTGGAAGAGATACCTTTGTGAGAATACTGAAAAGGAGAAATACATTGCTGAACTATGCTAGTGATAAATTTTTCAAGGAATCTTCGTCTGAAAACAATTACAAGACAGTGCTAAACGATTGGTAGAGCTGGGTTTGTGAGAAAGACTAAAAATGAGAAACACATTCCTGATCACTGCTATGACAAAGTTCTCATGGAATCATGCTTCAAAAGGCTCCAGAATGCTATGCTAATGGTTTGGACGAGATCTATTAGTGAGTAACGAACAAATGTGCAAATCCTTCCTGAGCTGCGCTAGCGACCAATTTCTCAAGGAATAGTTGTTTAAACGGTACGAGGATGCACTACTGGTCAGTTGGTTGAGATCGGTTCGTGAGAAAAAGAAACATGAGGGATTCATTCCTGATCTGGGCTACGGACAAATTGCACATGGAATCGCCCTTCAAGAGACATCAGGGTGCTCTGCTCATGGCTTGGTAGAGATCACTTAGTGAGAAATACCAAAAATATGAAAATGCTTCCTGAGCTGCACAAGTGACACATTTTTTTCAAGGACTCTTTGTTTAAACGCCACTAGGAGGCACTACTGGTCTGTTGGTAGGGATCGGTTAGTGTGAAAAGGAAACATGAGAGATTCTTTCCTGATCTCTGCTGGGGACAAATGTCACAAGGAATCACGCTTCAAAAGACATTACTATGGTCTGCTTCTAGTTTGGAAGAGATGGATTTGTGAGAATACTGAAAATGAGAAATACATTGCTGATCTGAGCTAAGGAAATTTTTTTGCAAGGAATCATCTTTTAAAAGCCATTAGGATGCTCTGCGAGTGGTTTATAAGAGATCGGTTCCTGAGAAATATGGATAATGCGAATTATATTCCTGCTCTGTGATAGTGAGAAATTTCTCATGGACTCATGCTTCTAAAGTGACTAGGATGCTCTGCTAGTGGTTTGTTAGAGATCAGTTAGTGAGAAATACCAAAAATATGACACTACTTCCTGAGCTGCGCTGGTGACAAATTTTGCAAGGACTCTTTGTTTAAACGCCACTATGCATTACCGTTCCCTTTGTGAAGATCGGCTCGTGAGAAAAGGAAACATGAGAGATTCATTCCTGAGCTAGTTCACAACGAGCCACGCTTCAAGAGCGCTTAGGATGCGATAATGCCCATTTGACAGAGATCGGTTCGCGAGCAATAGGAAAATCAGATATTCATTCCTGCTCTTTTCTAGGGAGCAATTTCTCAAGGACTCTTCGTCTGAAAGCCATAAGGAATGTCTCCTGCCGCTTTGAAAGAGATCGGCTCGTGAGAAAGTCAAAAATGAGATAATCGTTCCTGATCTGTGCTGGTGACTACTCTTTCATGGGACCATTCTTGAAAACCCCATAGGATGCACTGCAAATGGTTTCCAAAAATTCGATTCTTGAACTACGCTACTGACAAATTACTCATGGAATCATGCTTTGAAGGCCATTGGGATGCATTGCTAATGGTTTGGAAGTGATCGGTCCGTGAAAAAGGAGCTATACATTCCTGATCTGTGGTACTAATAAATTTCTCGGGGACTCTTCTTCTAAAAGCCATCAGGATTGTCTCCTGCCGGTTTGAAAGCGATCGGGTCGTCAGACAGACGAACAAAGAGAAATTAATTCCTGATCTGTGCTACTGAAACATTGCTCATGTAGTCATGCTTCAAAAGACATTAGGATGCTCTGCTAATGATTTGCTAGGGATCGGTTAGTGAGCAATACAAACAATGTGAAAAGACTTCCTGAGCTGTGCTAGTGACAATTTCTCAAGGAATACTGCTTCAAGAGCGATCAGGATGCTATAATTCTCATTTGGACGAGATCGGTTGGTGAGCTATACGAAAATCCGATATTTAGTCCTGCTCGGTTCTAGGGAGTAATTTCTCAAGGACTCTTTGTCTAAAAACATTCCTTATGAGGAATGTCTCCTTTCGGTTTCAAAGAGATCGGTTCGTGAGAAAGACGAAGAAAATGTGCAAAGTCCTTTGTGAATTGTGCTAGTGACATTTTTTTCAAGGAATCTTTGCTTAATCGCCACGAGGATGCACTACTGGTCAGGGGTAGAAATCGGTTCTTGAGAAAAAGGATCGTGAGAGATTCATTCCCGAAGTGGGCTAGGGAGAAATTTCACATGGAATCCCGCTTCAAAAGACACTAGTATTGTTTGCTTGTGGTTTGGAAGAGATGTGTTTCTGAGAATACTGAAAATGCGAAATGCATTGCTAATCTGAGTTAGGGAAAAATTTCGCAAGGAATCATCGTCTAAAAGCCAAAAGGATGCTCTGTTAGTGGTTTGAAAGCGATCGGTTCCTGAGAAAAGTGGATAATGCGAATTATATTCCTGTGACAGTGAAAATTTCACATGGAGTCATGGTTCAAAAGACATCAGAATGCTCTGCTCATGGTTTGGTGGAGATCACTTAGTCAGAAAAACAAAAAATATGAAAATGCTTTCTGAGCTGCGCTAGTGACCATTTTTTCAAGGAACCTTTGCTTGAACGCCACTAGCACGCACTACTTGTCAGATGGTAGAGATTGGTTTGTGTGAAAAGGAATCATGAGAGCTTTAGTCCTGATCTCTGCTCGGGACAATTCTCCCAAGGAGTCACGCTCCAAAAGACATTAGTATTGTCTGCTAGTGGTTTGGAAGAGATACCTTTGTGAGAATACTGAAAAGGAGAAATACATTGCTGAACTATGCTAGTGATAAATTTTTCAAGGAATCTTCGTCTGAAAACAATTACAAGACAGTGCTAAACGATTGGTAGAGCTGGGTTTGTGAGAAAGACTAAAAATGAGAAACACATTCCTGATCACTGCTATGACAAAGTTCTCATGGAATCATGCTTCAAAAGGCTCCAGAATGCTATGCTAATGGTTTGGACGAGATCTATTAGTGAGTAACGAACAAATGTGCAAATCCTTCCTGAGCTGCGCTAGCGACCAATTTCTCAAGGAATAGTTGTTTAAACGGTACGAGGATGCACTACTGGTCAGTTGGTTGAGATCGGTTCGTGAGAAAAAGAAACATGAGGGATTCATTCCTGATCTGGGCTACGGACAAATTGCACATGGAATCGCCCTTCAAGAGACATCAGGGTGCTCTGCTCATGGCTTGGTAGAGATCACTTAGTGAGAAATACCAAAAATATGAAAATGCTTCCTGAGCTGCACAAGTGACACATTTTTTTCAAGGACTCTTTGTTTAAACGCCACTAGGAGGCACTACTGGTCTGTTGGTAGGGATCGGTTAGTGTGAAAAGGAAACATGAGAGATTCTTTCCTGATCTCTGCTGGGGACAAATGTCACAAGGAATCACGCTTCAAAAGACATTACTATGGTCTGCTTCTAGTTTGGAAGAGATGGATTTGTGAGAATACTGAAAATGAGAAATACATTGCTGATCTGAGCTAAGGAAATTTTTTTGCAAGGAATCATCTTTTAAAAGCCATTAGGATGCTCTGCGAGTGGTTTATAAGAGATCGGTTCCTGAGAAATATGGATAATGCGAATTATATTCCTGCTCTGTGATAGTGAGAAATTTCTCATGGACTCATGCTTCTAAAGTGACTAGGATGCTCTGCTAGTGGTTTGTTAGAGATCAGTTAGTGAGAAATACCAAAAATATGACACTACTTCCTGAGCTGCGCTGGTGACAAATTTTGCAAGGACTCTTTGTTTAAACGCCACTATGCATTACCGTTCCCTTTGTGAAGATCGGCTCGTGAGAAAAGGAAACATGAGAGATTCATTCCTGAGCTAGTTCACAACGAGCCACGCTTCAAGAGCGCTTAGGATGCGATAATGCCCATTTGACAGAGATCGGTTCGCGAGCAATAGGAAAATCAGATATTCATTCCTGCTCTTTTCTAGGGAGCAATTTCTCAAGGACTCTTCGTCTGAAAGCCATAAGGAATGTCTCCTGCCGCTTTGAAAGAGATCGGCTCGTGAGAAAGTCAAAAATGAGATAATCGTTCCTGATCTGTGCTGGTGACTACTCTTTCATGGGACCATTCTTGAAAACCCCATAGGATGCACTGCAAATGGTTTCGAAAAATTCGATTCTTGAACTACGCTACTGACAAATTACTCATGGAATCATGCTTTGAAGGCCATTGGGATGCATTGCTAATGGTTTGGAAGTGATCGGTCCGTGAAAAAGGAGCTATACATTCCTGATCTGTGGTACTAATAAATTTCTCGGGGACTCTTCTTCTAAAAGCCATCAGGATTGTCTCCTGCCGGTTTGAAAGCGATCGGGTCGTCAGACAGACGAACAAAGAGAAATTAATTCCTGATCTGTGCTACTGAAACATTGCTCATGTAGTCATGCTTCAAAAGACATTAGGATGCTCTGCTAATGATTTGCTAGGGATCGGTTAGTGAGCAATACAAACAATGTGAAAAGACTTCCTGAGCTGTGCTAGTGACAATTTCTCAAGGAATACTGCTTCAAGAGCGATCAGGATGCTATAATTCTCATTTGGACGAGATCGGTTGGTGAGCTATACGAAAATCCGATATTTAGTCCTGCTCGGTTCTAGGGAGTAATTTCTCAAGGACTCTTTGTCTAAAAACATTCCTTATGAGGAATGTCTCCTTTCGGTTTCAAAGAGATCGGTTCGTGAGAAAGACGAAGAAAATGTGCAAAGTCCTTTGTGAATTGTGCTAGTGACATTTTTTTCAAGGAATCTTTGCTTAATCGCCACGAGGATGCACTACTGGTCAGGGGTAGAAATCGGTTCTTGAGAAAAAGGATCGTGAGAGATTCATTCCCGAAGTGGGCTAGGGAGAAATTTCACATGGAATCCCGCTTCAAAAGACACTAGTATTGTTTGCTTGTGGTTTGGAAGAGATGTGTTTCTGAGAATACTGAAAATGCGAAATGCATTGCTAATCTGAGTTAGGGAAAAATTTCGCAAGGAATCATCGTCTAAAAGCCAAAAGGATGCTCTGTTAGTGGTTTGAAAGCGATCGGTTCCTGAGAAAAGTGGATAATGCGAATTATATTCCTGTGACAGTGAAAATTTCACATGGAGTCATGGTTCAAAAGACATCAGAATGCTCTGCTCATGGTTTGGTGGAGATCACTTAGTCAGAAAAACAAAAAATATGAAAATGCTTTCTGAGCTGCGCTAGTGACCATTTTTTCAAGGAACCTTTGCTTGAA
This sequence comes from Emys orbicularis, assembly GCF_028017835.1. Taxonomy (NCBI): domain Eukaryota; kingdom Metazoa; phylum Chordata; order Testudines; family Emydidae; genus Emys; species Emys orbicularis. Next base: position 27,588,075 of record NC_088700.1, on the reverse strand, counting down.
CGCCACTAGCACGCACTACTTGTCAGATGGTAGAGATTGGTTTGTGTGAAAAGGAATCATGAGAGCTTTAGTCCTGATCTCTGCTCGGGACAATTCTCCCAAGGAGTCACGCTCCAAAAGACATTAGTATTGTCTGCTAGTGGTTTGGAAGAGATACCTTTGTGAGAATACTGAAAAGGAGAAATACATTGCTGAACTATGCTAGTGATAAATTTTTCAAGGAATCTTCGTCTGAAAACAATTACAAGACAGTGCTAAACGATTGGTAGAGCTGGGTTTGTGAGAAAGACTAAAAATGAGAAACACATTCCTGATCACTGCTATGACAAAGTTCTCATGGAATCATGCTTCAAAAGGCTCCAGAATGCTATGCTAATGGTTTGGACGAGATCTATTAGTGAGTAACGAACAAATGTGCAAATCCTTCCTGAGCTGCGCTAGCGACCAATTTCTCAAGGAATAGTTGTTTAAACGGTACGAGGATGCACTACTGGTCAGTTGGTTGAGATCGGTTCGTGAGAAAAAGAAACATGAGGGATTCATTCCTGATCTGGGCTACGGACAAATTGCACATGGAATCGCCCTTCAAGAGACATCAGGGTGCTCTGCTCATGGCTTGGTAGAGATCACTTAGTGAGAAATACCAAAAATATGAAAATGCTTCCTGAGCTGCACAAGTGACACATTTTTTTCAAGGACTCTTTGTTTAAACGCCACTAGGAGGCACTACTGGTCTGTTGGTAGGGATCGGTTAGTGTGAAAAGGAAACATGAGAGATTCTTTCCTGATCTCTGCTGGGGACAAATGTCACAAGGAATCACGCTTCAAAAGACATTACTATGGTCTGCTTCTAGTTTGGAAGAGATGGATTTGTGAGAATACTGAAAATGAGAAATACATTGCTGATCTGAGCTAAGGAAATTTTTTTGCAAGGAATCATCTTTTAAAAGCCATTAGGATGCTCTGCGAGTGGTTTATAAGAGATCGGTTCCTGAGAAATATGGATAATGCGAATTATATTCCTGCTCTGTGATAGTGAGAAATTTCTCATGGACTCATGCTTCTAAAGTGACTAGGATGCTCTGCTAGTGGTTTGTTAGAGATCAGTTAGTGAGAAATACCAAAAATATGACACTACTTCCTGAGCTGCGCTGGTGACAAATTTTGCAAGGACTCTTTGTTTAAACGCCACTATGCATTACCGTTCCCTTTGTGAAGATCGGCTCGTGAGAAAAGGAAACATGAGAGATTCATTCCTGAGCTAGTTCACAACGAGCCACGCTTCAAGAGCGCTTAGGATGCGATAATGCCCATTTGACAGAGATCGGTTCGCGAGCAATAGGAAAATCAGATATTCATTCCTGCTCTTTTCTAGGGAGCAATTTCTCAAGGACTCTTCGTCTGAAAGCCATAAGGAATGTCTCCTGCCGCTTTGAAAGAGATCGGCTCGTGAGAAAGTCAAAAATGAGATAATCGTTCCTGATCTGTGCTGGTGACTACTCTTTCATGGGACCATTCTTGAAAACCCCATAGGATGCACTGCAAATGGTTTCCAAAAATTCGATTCTTGAACTACGCTACTGACAAATTACTCATGGAATCATGCTTTGAAGGCCATTGGGATGCATTGCTAATGGTTTGGAAGTGATCGGTCCGTGAAAAAGGAGCTATACATTCCTGATCTGTGGTACTAATAAATTTCTCGGGGACTCTTCTTCTAAAAGCCATCAGGATTGTCTCCTGCCGGTTTGAAAGTGATCGGGTCGTCAGACAGACGAACAAAGAGAAATTAATTCCTGATCTTTGCTACTGAAAGATTGCTCATGTAGTCATGCTTCAAAAGACATTAGGATGCTCTGCTAATGATTTGCTAGGGATCGGTTAGTGAGCAATACAAACAATGTGAAAAGACTTCCTGAGCTGTGCTAGTGACAATTTCTCAAGGAATACTGCTTCAAGAGCGATCAGGATGCTATAATTCTCATTTGGACGAGATCGGTTGGTGAGCTATACGAAAATCCGATATTTAGTCCTGCTCGGTTCTAGGGAGTAATTTCTCAAGGACTCTTTGTCTAAAAACATTCCTTATGAGGAATGTCTCCTTTCGGTTTCAAAGAGATCGGTTCGTGAGAAAGACGAAGAAAATGTGCAAAATCCTTTGTGAATTGTGCTAGTGACATTTTTTTCAAGGAATCTTTGCTTAATCGCCACGAGGATGCACTACTGGTCAGGGGTAGAAATCGGTTCTTGAGAAAAAGGATCATGAGAGATTCATTCCCGAAGTGGGCTAGGGAGAAATTTCACATGGAATCCCGCTTCAAAAGACACTAGTATTGTTTGCTTGTGGTTTGGAAGAGATGTGTTTCTGAGAATACTGAAAATGCGAAATGCATTGCTAATCTGAGTTAGGGAAAAATTTCGCAAGGAATCATCTTCTAAAAGCCAAAAGGATGCTCTGTTAGTGGTTTGAAAGCGATCGGTTCCTGAGAAAAGTGGATAATGCGAATTATATTCCTGTGACAGTGAAAATTTCACATGGAGTCATGGTTCAAAAGACATCAGAATGCTCTGCTCATGGTTTGGTGGAGATCACTTAGAAAAACAAAAAATATGAAAATGCTTTCTGAGCTGCGCTAGTGACCATTTTTTCAAGGAACCTTTGCTTGAACGCCACTAGCACGCACTACTTGTCAGATGGTAGAGATTGGTTTGTGTGAAAAGGAATCATGAGAGCTTTAGTCCTGATCTCTGCTCGGGACAATTCTCCCAAGGAGTCACGCTCCAAAAGACATTAGTATTGTCTGCTAGTGGTTTGGAAGAGATACCTTTGTGAGAATACTGAAAAGGAGAAATACATTGCTGAACTATGCTAGTGATAAATTTTTCAAGGAATCTTCGTCTGAAAACAATTACAAGACAGTGCTAAACGATTGGTAGAGCTGGGTTTGTGAGAAAGACTAAAAATGAGAAACACATTCCTGATCACTGCTATGACAAAGTTCTCATGGAATCATGCTTCAAAAGGCTCCAGAATGCTATGCTAATGGTTTGGACGAGATCTATTAGTGAGTAACGAACAAATGTGCAAATCCTTCCTGAGCTGCGCTAGCGACCAATTTCTCAAGGAATAGTTGTTTAAACGGTACGAGGATGCACTACTGGTCAGTTGGTTGAGATCGGTTCGTGAGAAAAAGAAACATGAGGGATTCATTCCTGATCTGGGCTACGGACAAATTGCACATGGAATCGCCCTTCAAGAGACATCAGGGTGCTCTGCTCATGGCTTGGTAGAGATCACTTAGTGAGAAATACCAAAAATATGAAAATGCTTCCTGAGCTGCACAAGTGACACATTTTTTTCAAGGACTCTTTGTTTAAACGCCACTAGGAGGCACTACTGGTCTGTTGGTAGGGATCGGTTAGTGTGAAAAGGAAACATGAGAGATTCTTTCCTGATCTCTGCTGGGGACAAATGTCACAAGGAATCACGCTTCAAAAGACATTACTATGGTCTGCTTCTAGTTTGGAAGAGATGGATTTGTGAGAATACTGAAAATGAGAAATACATTGCTGATCTGAGCTAAGGAAATTTTTTTGCAAGGAATCATCTTTTAAAAGCCATTAGGATGCTCTGCGAGTGGTTTATAAGAGATCGGTTCCTGAGAAATATGGATAATGCGAATTATATTCCTGCTCTGTGATAGTGAGAAATTTCTCATGGACTCATGCTTCTAAAGTGACTAGGATGCTCTGCTAGTGGTTTGTTAGAGATCAGTTAGTGAGAAATACCAAAAATATGACACTACTTCCTGAGCTGCGCTGGTGACAAATTTTGCAAGGACTCTTTGTTTAAACGCCACTATGCATTACCGTTCCCTTTGTGAAGATCGGCTCGTGAGAAAAGGAAACATGAGAGATTCATTCCTGAGCTAGTTCACAACGAGCCACGCTTCAAGAGCGCTTAGGATGCGATAATGCCCATTTGACAGAGATCGGTTCGCGAGCAATAGGAAAATCAGATATTCATTCCTGCTCTTTTCTAGGGAGCAATTTCTCAAGGACTCTTCGTCTGAAAGCCATAAGGAATGTCTCCTGCCGCTTTGAAAGAGATCGGCTCGTGAGAAAGTCAAAAATGAGATAATCGTTCCTGATCTGTGCTGGTGACTACTCTTTCATGGGACCATTCTTGAAAACCCCATAGGATGCACTGCAAATGGTTTCCAAAAATTCGATTCTTGAACTACGCTACTGACAAATTACTCATGGAATCATGCTTTGAAGGCCATTGGGATGCATTGCTAATGGTTTGGAAGTGATCGGTCCGTGAAAAAGGAGCTATACATTCCTGATCTGTGGTACTAATAAATTTCTCGGGGACTCTTCTTCTAAAAGCCATCAGGATTGTCTCCTGCCGGTTTGAAAGCGATCGGGTCGTCAGACAGACGAACAAAGAGAAATTAATTCCTGATCTGTGCTACTGAAACATTGCTCATGTAGTCATGCTTCAAAAGACATTAGGATGCTCTGCTAATGATTTGCTAGGGATCGGTTAGTGAGCAATACAAACAATGTGAAAAGACTTCCTGAGCTGTGCTAGTGACAATTTCTCAAGGAATACTGCTTCAAGAGCGATCAGGATGCTATAATTCTCATTTGGACGAGATCGGTTGGTGAGCTATACGAAAATCCGATATTTAGTCCTGCTCGGTTCTAGGGAGTAATTTCTCAAGGACTCTTTGTCTAAAAACATTCCTTATGAGGAATGTCTCCTTTCGGTTTCAAAGAGATCGGTTCGTGAGAAAGACGAAGAAAATGTGCAAAGTCCTTTGTGAATTGTGCTAGTGACATTTTTTTCAAGGAATCTTTGCTTAATCGCCACGAGGATGCACTACTGGTCAGGGGTAGAAATCGGTTCTTGAGAAAAAGGATCGTGAGAGATTCATTCCCGAAGTGGGCTAGGGAGAAATTTCACATGGAATCCCGCTTCAAAAGACACTAGTATTGTTTGCTTGTGGTTTGGAAGAGATGTGTTTCTGAGAATACTGAAAATGCGAAATGCATTGCTAATCTGAGTTAGGGAAAAATTTCGCAAGGAATCATCGTCTAAAAGCCAAAAGGATGCTCTGTTAGTGGTTTGAAAGCGATCGGTTCCTGAGAAAAGTGGATAATGCGAATTATATTCCTGTGACAGTGAAAATTTCACATGGAGTCATGGTTCAAAAGACATCAGAATGCTCTGCTCATGGTTTGGTGGAGATCACTTAGTCAGAAAAACAAAAAATATGAAAATGCTTTCTGAGCTGCGCTAGTGACCATTTTTTCAAGGAACCTTTGCTTGAACGCCACTAGCACGCACTACTTGTCAGATGGTAGAGATTGGTTTGTGTGAAAAGGAATCATGAGAGCTTTAGTCCTGATCTCTGCTCGGGACAATTCTCCCAAGGAGTCACGCTCCAAAAGACATTAGTATTGTCTGCTAGTGGTTTGGAAGAGATACCTTTGTGAGAATACTGAAAAGGAGAAATACATTGCTGAACTATGCTAGTGATAAATTTTTCAAGGAATCTTCGTCTGAAAACAATTACAAGACAGTGCTAAACGATTGGTAGAGCTGGGTTTGTGAGAAAGACTAAAAATGAGAAACACATTCCTGATCACTGCTATGACAAAGTTCTCATGGAATCATGCTTCAAAAGGCTCCAGAATGCTATGCTAATGGTTTGGACGAGATCTATTAGTGAGTAACGAACAAATGTGCAAATCCTTCCTGAGCTGCGCTAGCGACCAATTTCTCAAGGAATAGTTGTTTAAACGGTACGAGGATGCACTACTGGTCAGTTGGTTGAGATCGGTTCGTGAGAAAAAGAAACATGAGGGATTCATTCCTGATCTGGGCTACGGACAAATTGCACATGGAATCGCCCTTCAAGAGACATCAGGGTGCTCTGCTCATGGCTTGGTAGAGATCACTTAGTGAGAAATACCAAAAATATGAAAATGCTTCCTGAGCTGCACAAGTGACACATTTTTTTCAAGGACTCTTTGTTTAAACGCCACTAGGAGGCACTACTGGTCTGTTGGTAGGGATCGGTTAGTGTGAAAAGGAAACATGAGAGATTCTTTCCTGATCTCTGCTGGGGACAAATGTCACAAGGAATCACGCTTCAAAAGACATTACTATGGTCTGCTTCTAGTTTGGAAGAGATGGATTTGTGAGAATACTGAAAATGAGAAATACATTGCTGATCTGAGCTAAGGAAATTTTTTTGCAAGGAATCATCTTTTAAAAGCCATTAGGATGCTCTGCGAGTGGTTTATAAGAGATCGGTTCCTGAGAAATATGGATAATGCGAATTATATTCCTGCTCTGTGATAGTGAGAAATTTCTCATGGACTCATGCTTCTAAAGTGACTAGGATGCTCTGCTAGTGGTTTGTTAGAGATCAGTTAGTGAGAAATACAAAAAATATGACACTACTTCCTGAGCTGCGCTGGTGACAAATTTTGCAAGGACTCTTTGTTTAAACGCCACTATGCATTACCGTTCCCTTTGTGAAGATCGGCTCGTGAGAAAAGGAAACATGAGAGATTCATTCCTGAGCTAGTTCACAACGAGCCACGCTTCAAGAGCGCTTAGGATGCGATAATGCCCATTTGACAGAGATCGGTTCGCGAGCAATAGGAAAATCAGATATTCATTCCTGCTCTTTTCTAGGGAGCAATTTCTCAAGGACTCTTCGTCTGAAAGCCATAAGGAATGTCTCCTGCCGCTTTGAAAGAGATCGGCTCGTGAGAAAGTCAAAAATGAGATAATCGTTCCTGATCTGTGCTGGTGACTACTCTTTCATGGGACCATTCTTGAAAACCCCATAGGATGCACTGCAAATGGTTTCGAAAAATTCGATTCTTGAACTACGCTACTGACAAATTACTCATGGAATCATGCTTTGAAGGCCATTGGGATGCATTGCTAATGGTTTGGAAGTGATCGGTCCGTGAAAAAGGAGCTATACATTCCTGATCTGTGGTACTAATAAATTTCTCGGGGACTCTTCTTCTAAAAGCCATCAGGATTGTCTCCTGCCGGTTTGAAAGCGATCGGGTCGTCAGACAGACGAACAAAGAGAAATTAATTCCTGATCTGTGCTACTGAAACATTGCTCATGTAGTCATGCTTCAAAAGACATTAGGATGCTCTGCTAATGATTTGCTAGGGATCGGTTAGTGAGCAATACAAACAATGTGAAAAGACTTCCTGAGCTGTGCTAGTGACAATTTCTCAAGGAATACTGCTTCAAGAGCGATCAGGATGCTATAATTCTCATTTGGACGAGATCGGTTGGTGAGCTATACGAAAATCCGATATTTAGTCCTGCTCGGTTCTAGGGAGTAATTTCTCAAGGACTCTTTGTCTAAAAACATTCCTTATGAGGAATGTCTCCTTTCGGTTTCAAAGAGATCGGTTCGTGAGAAAGACGAAGAAAATGTGCAAAGTCCTTTGTGAATTGTGCTAGTGACATTTTTTTCAAGGAATCTTTGCTTAATCGCCACGAGGATGCACTACTGGTCAGGGGTAGAAATCGGTTCTTGAGAAAAAGGATCGTGAGAGATTCATTCCCGAAGTGGGCTAGGGAGAAATTTCACATGGAATCCCGCTTCAAAAGACACTAGTATTGTTTGCTTGTGGTTTGGAAGAGATGTGTTTCTGAGAATACTGAAAATGCGAAATGCATTGCTAATCTGAGTTAGGGAAAAATTTCGCAAGGAATCATCGTCTAAAAGCCAAAAGGATGCTCTGTTAGTGGTTTGAAAGCGATCGGTTCCTGAGAAAAGTGGATAATGCGAATTATATTCCTGTGACAGTGAAAATTTCACATGGAGTCATGGTTCAAAAGACATCAGAATGCTCTGCTCATGGTTTGGTGGAGATCACTTAGTCAGAAAAACAAAAAATATGAAAATGCTTTCTGAGCTGCGCTAGTGACCATTTTTTCAAGGAACCTTTGCTTGAACGCCACTAGCACGCACTACTTGTCAGATGGTAGAGATTGGTTTGTGTGAAAAGGAATCATGAGAGCTTTAGTCCTGATCTCTGCTCGGGACAATTCTCCCAAGGAGTCACGCTCCAAAAGACATTAGTATTGTCTGCTAGTGGTTTGGAAGAGATACCTTTGTGAGAATACTGAAAAGGAGAAATACATTGCTGAACTATGCTAGTGATAAATTTTTCAAGGAATCTTCGTCTGAAAACAATTACAAGACAGTGCTAAACGATTGGTAGAGCTGGGTTTGTGAGAAAGACTAAAAATGAGAAACACATTCCTGATCACTGCTATGACAAAGTTCTCATGGAATCATGCTTCAAAAGGCTCCAGAATGCTATGCTAATGGTTTGGACGAGATCTATTAGTGAGTAACGAACAAATGTGCAAATCCTTCCTGAGCTGCGCTAGCGACCAATTTCTCAAGGAATAGTTGTTTAAACGGTACGAGGATGCACTACTGGTCAGTTGGTTGAGATCGGTTCGTGAGAAAAAGAAACATGAGGGATTCATTCCTGATCTGGGCTACGGACAAATTGCACATGGAATCGCCCTTCAAGAGACATCAGGGTGCTCTGCTCATGGCTTGGTAGAGATCACTTAGTGAGAAATACCAAAAATATGAAAATGCTTCCTGAGCTGCACAAGTGACACATTTTTTTCAAGGACTCTTTGTTTAAACGCCACTAGGAGGCACTACTGGTCTGTTGGTAGGGATCGGTTAGTGTGAAAAGGAAACATGAGAGATTCTTTCCTGATCTCTGCTGGGGACAAATGTCACAAGGAATCACGCTTCAAAAGACATTACTATGGTCTGCTTCTAGTTTGGAAGAGATGGATTTGTGAGAATACTGAAAATGAGAAATACATTGCTGATCTGAGCTAAGGAAATTTTTTTGCAAGGAATCATCTTTTAAAAGCCATTAGGATGCTCTGCGAGTGGTTTATAAGAGATCGGTTCCTGAGAAATATGGATAATGCGAATTATATTCCTGCTCTGTGATAGTGAGAAATTTCTCATGGACTCATGCTTCTAAAGTGACTAGGATGCTCTGCTAGTGGTTTGTTAGAGATCAGTTAGTGAGAAATACCAAAAATATGACACTACTTCCTGAGCTGCGCTGGTGACAAATTTTGCAAGGACTCTTTGTTTAAACGCCACTATGCATTACCGTTCCCTTTGTGAAGATCGGCTCGTGAGAAAAGGAAACATGAGAGATTCATTCCTGAGCTAGTTCACAACGAGCCACGCTTCAAGAGCGCTTAGGATGCGATAATGCCCATTTGACAGAGATCGGTTCGCGAGCAATAGGAAAATCAGATATTCATTCCTGCTCTTTTCTAGGGAGCAATTTCTCAAGGACTCTTCGTCTGAAAGCCATAAGGAATGTCTCCTGCCGCTTTGAAAGAGATCGGCTCGTGAGAAAGTCAAAAATGAGATAATCGTTCCTGATCTGTGCTGGTGACTACTCTTTCATGGGACCATTCTTGAAAACCCCATAGGATGCACTGCAAATGGTTTCCAAAAATTCGATTCTTGAACTACGCTACTGACAAATTACTCATGGAATCATGCTTTGAAGGCCATTGGGATGCATTGCTAATGGTTTGGAAGTGATCGGTCCGTGAAAAAGGAGCTATACATTCCTGATCTGTGGTACTAATAAATTTCTCGGGGACTCTTCTTCTAAAAGCCATCAGGATTGTCTCCTGCCGGTTTGAAAGCGATCGGGTCGTCAGACAGACGAACAAAGAGAAATTAATTCCTGATCTGTGCTACTGAAACATTGCTCATTTAGTCATGCTTCAAAAGACATTAGGATGCTCTGCTAATGATTTGCTAGGGATCGGTTAGTGAGCAATACAAACAATGTGAAAAGACTTCCTGAGCTGTGCTAGTGACAATTTCTCAAGGAATACTGCTTCAAGAGCGATCAGGATGCTATAATTCTCATTTGGACGAGATCGGTTGGTGAGCTATACGAAATTCCGATATTTAGTCCTGCTCGGTTCTAGGGAGTAATTTCTCAAGGACTCTTTGTCTAAAAACATTCCTTATGAGGAATGTCTCCTTTCGGTTTCAAAGAGATCGGTTCGTGAGAAAGACGAAGAAAATGTGCAAAGTCCTTTGTGAATTGTGCTAGTGACATTTTTTTCAAGGAATCTTTGCTTAATCGCCACGAGGATGCACTACTGGTCAGGGGTAGAAATCGGTTCTTGAGAAAAAGGATCGTGAGAGATTCATTCCCGAAGTGGGCTAGGGAGAAATTTCACATGGAATCCCGCTTCAAAAGACACTAGTATTGTTTGCTTGTGGTTTGGAAGAGATGTGTTTCTGAGAATACTGAAAATGCGAAATGCATTGCTAATCTGAGTTAGGGAAAAATTTCGCAAGGAATCATCGTCTAAAAGCCAAAAGGATGCTCTGTTAGTGGTTTGAAAGCGATCGGTTCCTGAGAAAAGTGGATAATGCGAATTATATTCCTGTGACAGTGAAAATTTCACATGGAGTCATGGTTCAAAAGACATCAGAATGCTCTGCTCATGGTTTGGTGGAGATCACTTAGTCAGAAAAACAAAAAATATGAAAATGCTTTCTGAGCTGCGCTAGTGACCATTTTTTCAAGGAACCTTTGCTTGAACGCCACTAGCACGCACTACTTGTCAGATGGTAGAGATTGGTTTGTGTGAAAAGGAATCATGAGAGCTTTAGTCCTGATCTCTGCTCGGGACAATTCTCCCAAGGAGTCACGCTCCAAAAGACATTAGTATTGTCTGCTAGTGGTTTGGAAGAGATACCTTTGTGAGAATACTGAAAAGGAGAAATACATTGCTGAACTATGCTAGTGATAAATTTTTCAAGGAATCTTCGTCTGAAAACAATTACAAGACAGTGCTAAACGATTGGTAGAGCTGGGTTTGTGAGAAAGACTAAAAATGAGAAACACATTCCTGATCACTGCTATGACAAAGTTCTCATGGAATCATGCTTCAAAAGGCTCCAGAATGCTATGCTAATGGTTTGGACGAGATCTATTAGTGAGTAACGAACAAATGTGCAAATCCTTCCTGAGCTGCGCTAGCGACCAATTTCTCAAGGAATAGTTGTTTAAACGGTACGAGGATGCACTACTGGTCAGTTGGTTGAGATCGGTTCGTGAGAAAAAGAAACATGAGGGATTCATTCCTGATCTGGGCTACGGACAAATTGCACATGGAATCGCCCTTCAAGAGACATCAGGGTGCTCTGCTCATGGCTTGGTAGAGATCACTTAGTGAGAAATACCAAAAATATGAAAATGCTTCCTGAGCTGCACAAGTGACACATTTTTTTCAAGGACTCTTTGTTTAAACGCCACTAGGAGGCACTACTGGTCTGTTGGTAGGGATCGGTTAGTGTGAAAAGGAAACATGAGAGATTCTTTCCTGATCTCTGCTGGGGACAAATGTCACAAGGAATCACGCTTCAAAAGACATTACTATGGTCTGCTTCTAGTTTGGAAGAGATGGATTTGTGAGAATACTGAAAATGAGAAATACATTGCTGATCTGAGCTAAGGAAATTTTTTTGCAAGGAATCATCTTTTAAAAGCCATTAGGATGCTCTGCGAGTGGTTTATAAGAGATCGGTTCCTGAGAAATATGGATAATGCGAATTATATTCCTGCTCTGTGATAGTGAGAAATTTCTCATGGACTCATGCTTCTAAAGTGACTAGGATGCTCTGCTAGTGGTTTGTTAGAGATCAGTTAGTGAGAAATACCAAAAATATGACACTACTTCCTGAGCTGCGCTGGTGACAAATTTTGCAAGGACTCTTTGTTTAAACGCCACTATGCATTACCGTTCCCTTTGTGAAGATCGGCTCGTGAGAAAAGGAAACATGAGAGATTCATTCCTGAGCTAGTTCACAACGAGCCACGCTTCAAGAGCGCTTAGGATGCGATAATGCCCATTTGACAGAGATCGGTTCGCGAGCAATAGGAAAATCAGATATTCATTCCTGCTCTTTTCTAGGGAGCAATTTCTCAAGGACTCTTCGTCTGAAAGCCATAAGGAATGTCTCCTGCCGCTTTGAAAGAGATCGGCTCGTGAGAAAGTCAAAAATGAGATAATCGTTCCTGATCTGTGCTGGTGACTACTCTTTCATGGGACCATTCTTGAAAACCCCATAGGATGCACTGCAAATGGTTTCCAAAAATTCGATTCTTGAACTACGCTACTGACAAATTACTCATGGAATCATGCTTTGAAGGCCATTGGGATGCATTGCTAATGGTTTGGAAGTGATCGGTCCGTGAAAAAGGAGCTATACATTCCTGATCTGTGGTACTAATAAATTTCTCGGGGACTCTTCTTCTAAAAGCCATCAGGATTGTCTCCTGCCGGTTTGAAAGCGATCGGGTCGTCAGACAGACGAACAAAGAGAAATTAATTCCTGATCTGTGCTACTGAAACATTGCTCATTTAGTCATGCTTCAAAAGACATTAGGATGCTCTGCTAATGATTTGCTAGGGATCGGTTAGTGAGCAATACAAACAATGTGAAAAGACTTCCTGAGCTGTGCTAGTGACAATTTCTCAAGGAATACTGCTTCAAGAGCGATCAGGATGCTATAATTCTCATTTGGACGAGATCGGTTGGTGAGCTATACGAAATTCCGATATTTAGTCCTGCTCGGTTCTAGGGAGTAATTTCTCAAGGACTCTTTGTCTAAAAACATTCCTTATGAGGAATGTCTCCTTTCGGTTTCAAAGAGATCGGTTCGTGAGAAAGACGAAGAAAATGTGCAAAATCCTTTGTGAATTGTGCTAGTGACATTTTTTTCAAGGAATCTTTGCTTAATCGCCACGAGGATGCACTACTGGTCAGGGGTAGAAATCGGTTCTTGAGAAAAAGGATCGTGAGAGATTCATTCCCGAAGTGGGCTAGGGAGAAATTTCACATGGAATCCCGCTTCAAAAGACACTAGTATTGTTTGCTTGTGGTTTGGAAGAGATGTGTTTCTGAGAATACTGAAAATGCGAAATGCATTGCTAATCTGAGTTAGGGAAAAATTTCGCAAGGAATCATCTTCTAAAAGCCAAAAGGATGCTCTGTTAGTGGTTTGAAAGCGATCGGTTCCTGAGAAAAGTGGATAATGCGAATTATATTCCTGTGACAGTGAAAATTTCACATGGAGTCATGGTTCAAAAGACATCAGAATGCTCTGCTCATGGTTTGGTGGAGATCACTTAGTCAGAAAAACAAAAAATATGAAAATGCTTTCTGAGCTGCGCTAGTGACCATTTTTTCAAGGAACCTTTGCTTGAACGCCACTAGCACGCACTACTTGTCAGATGGTAGAGATTGGTTTGTGTGAAAAGGAATCATGAGAGCTTTAGTCCTGATCTCTGCTCGGGACAATTCTCCCAAGGAGTCACGCTCCAAAAGACATTAGTATTGTCTGCTAGTGGTTTGGAAGAGATACCTTTGTGAGAATACTGAAAAGGAGAAATACATTGCTGAACTATGCTAGTGATAAATTTTTCAAGGAATCTTCGTCTGAAAACAATTACAAGACAGTGCTAAACGATTGGTAGAGCTGGGTTTGTGAGAAAGACTAAAAATGAGAAACACATTCCTGATCACTGCTATGACAAAGTTCTCATGGAATCATGCTTCAAAAGGCTCCAGAATGCTATGCTAATGGTTTGGACGAGATCTATTAGTGAGTAACGAACAAATGTGCAAATCCTTCCTGAGCTGCGCTAGCGACCAATTTCTCAAGGAATAGTTGTTTAAACGGTACGAGGATGCACTACTGGTCAGTTGGTTGAGATCGGTTCGTGAGAAAAAGAAACATGAGGGATTCATTCCTGATCTGGGCTACGGACAAATTGCACATGGAATCGCCCTTCAAGAGACATCAGGGTGCTCTGCTTATGGCTTGGTAGAGATCACTTAGTGAGAAATACCAAAAATATGAAAATGCTTCCTGAGCTGCACAAGTGACACATTTTTTTCAAGGACTCTTTGTTTAAACGCCACTAGGAGGCACTACTGGTCTGTTGGTAGGGATCGGTTAGTGTGAAAAGGAAACATGAGAGATTCTTTCCTGATCTCTGCTGGGGACAAATGTCACAAGGAATCACGCTTCAAAAGACATTACTATGGTCTGCTTCTAGTTTGGAAGAGATGGATTTGTGAGAATACTGAAAATGAGAAATACATTGCTGATCTGAGCTAAGGAAATTTTTTTGCAAGGAATCATCTTTTAAAAGCCATTAGGATGCTCTGCGAGTGGTTTATAAGAGATCGGTTCCTGAGAAATATGGATAATGCGAATTATATTCCTGCTCTGTGATAGTGAGAAATTTCTCATGGACTCATGCTTCTAAAGTGACTAGGATGCTCTGCTAGTGGTTTGTTAGAGATCAGTTAGTGAGAAATACCAAAAATATGACACTACTTCCTGAGCTGCGCTGGTGACAAATTTTGCAAGGACTCTTTGTTTAAACGCCACTATGCATTACCGTTCCCTTTGTGAAGATCGGCTCGTGAGAAAAGGAAACATGAGAGATTCATTCCTGAGCTAGTTCACAACGAGCCACGCTTCAAGAGCGCTTAGGATGCGATAATGCCCATTTGACAGAGATCGGTTCGCGAGCAATAGGAAAATCAGATATTCATTCCTGCTCTTTTCTAGGGAGCAATTTCTCAAGGACTCTTCGTCTGAAAGCCATAAGGAATGTCTCCTGCCGCTTTGAAAGAGATCGGCTCGTGAGAAAGTCAAAAATGAGATAATCGTTCCTGATCTGTGCTGGTGACTACTCTTTCATGGGACCATTCTTGAAAACCCCATAGGATGCACTGCAAATGGTTTCCAAAAATTCGATTCTTGAACTACGCTACTGACAAATTACTCATGGAATCATGCTTTGAAGGCCATTGGGATGCATTGCTAATGGTTTGGAAGTGATCGGTCCGTGAAAAAGGAGCTATACATTCCTGATCTGTGGTACTAATAAATTTCTCGGGGACTCTTCTTCTAAAAGCCATCAGGATTGTCTCCTGCCGGTTTGAAAGCGATCGGGTCGTCAGACAGACGAACAAAGAGAAATTAATTCCTGATCTGTGCTACTGAAACATTGCTCATGTAGTCATGCTTCAAAAGACATTAGGATGCTCTGCTAATGATTTGCTAGGGATCGGTTAGTGAGCAATACAAACAATGTGAAAAGACTTCCTGAGCTGTGCTAGTGACAATTTCTCAAGGAATACTGCTTCAAGAGCGATCAGGATGCTATAATTCTCATTTGGACGAGATCGGTTGGTGAGCTATACGAAAATCCGATATTTAGTCCTGCTCGGTTCTAGGGAGTAATTTCTCAAGGACTCTTTGTCTAAAAACATTCCTTATGAGGAATGTCTCCTTTCGGTTTCAAAGAGATCGGTTCGTGAGAAAGACGAAGAAAATGTGCAAAGTCCTTTGTGAATTGTGCTAGTGACATTTTTTTCAAGGAATCTTTGCTTAATCGCCACGAGGATGCACTACTGGTCAGGGGTAGAAATCGGTTCTTGAGAAAAAGGATCGTGAGAGATTCATTCCCGAAGTGGGCTAGGGAGAAATTTCACATGGAATCCCGCTTCAAAAGACACTAGTATTGTTTGCTTGTGGTTTGGAAGAGATGTGTTTCTGAGAATACTGAAAATGCGAAATGCATTGCTAATCTGAGTTAGGGAAAAATTTCGCAAGGAATCATCTTCTAAAAGCCAAAAGGATGCTCTGTTAGTGGTTTGAAAGCGATCGGTTCCTGAGAAAAGTGGATAATGCGAATTATATTCCTGTGACAGTGAAAATTTCACATGGAGTCATGGTTCAAAAGACATCAGAATGCTCTGCTCATGGTTTGGTGGAGATCACTTAGTCAGAAAAACAAAAAATATGAAAATGCTTTCTGAGCTGCGCTAGTGACCATTTTTTCAAGGAACCTTTGCTTGAACGCCACTAGCACGCACTACTTGTCAGATGGTAGAGATTGGTTTGTGTGAAAAGGAATCATGAGAGCTTTAGTCCTGATCTCTGCTCGGGACAATTCTCCCAAGGAGTCACGCTCCAAAAGACATTAGTATTGTCTGCTAGTGGTTTGGAAGAGATACCTTTGTGAGAATACTGAAAAGGAGAAATACATTGCTGAACTATGCTAGTGATAAATTTTTCAAGGAATCTTCGTCTGAAAACAATTACAAGACAGTGCTAAACGATTGGTAGAGCTGGGTTTGTGAGAAAGACTAAAAATGAGAAACACATTCCTGATCACTGCTATGACAAAGTTCTCATGGAATCATGCTTCAAAAGGCTCCAGAATGCTATGCTAATGGTTTGGACGAGATCTATTAGTGAGTAACGAACAAATGTGCAAATCCTTCCTGAGCTGCGCTAGCGACCAATTTCTCAAGGAATAGTTGTTTAAACGGTACGAGGATGCACTACTGGTCAGTTGGTTGAGATCGGTTCGTGAGAAAAAGAAACATGAGGGATTCATTCCTGATCTGGGCTACGGACAAATTGCACATGGAATCGCCCTTCAAGAGACATCAGGGTGCTCTGCTCATGGCTTGGTAGAGATCACTTAGTGAGAAATACCAAAAATATGAAAATGCTTCCTGAGCTGCACAAGTGACACATTTTTTTCAAGGACTCTTTGTTTAAACGCCACTAGGAGGCACTACTGGTCTGTTGGTAGGGATCGGTTAGTGTGAAAAGGAAACATGAGAGATTCTTTCCTGATCTCTGCTGGGGACAAATGTCACAAGGAATCACGCTTCAAAAGACATTACTATGGTCTGCTTCTAGTTTGGAAGAGATGGATTTGTGAGAATACTGAAAATGAGAAATACATTGCTGATCTGAGCTAAGGAAATTTTTTTGCAAGGAATCATCTTTTAAAAGCCATTAGGATGCTCTGCGAGTGGTTTATAAGAGATCGGTTCCTGAGAAATATGGATAATGCGAATTATATTCCTGCTCTGTGATAGTGAGAAATTTCTCATGGACTCATGCTTCTAAAGTGACTAGGATGCTCTGCTAGTGGTTTGTTAGAGATCAGTTAGTGAGAAATACCAAAAATATGACACTACTTCCTGAGCTGCGCTGGTGACAAATTTTGCAAGGACTCTTTGTTTAAACGCCACTATGCATTACCGTTCCCTTTGTGAAGATCGGCTCGTGAGAAAAGGAAACATGAGAGATTCATTCCTGAGCTAGTTCACAACGAGCCACGCTTCAAGAGTGCTTAGGATGCGATAATGCCCATTTGACAGAGATCGGTTCGCGAGCAATAGGAAAATCAGATATTCATTCCTGCTCTTTTCTAGGGAGCAATTTCTCAAGGACTCTTCGTCTGAAAGCCATAAGGAATGTCTCCTGCCGCTTTGAAAGAGATCGGCTCGTGAGAAAGTCAAAAATGAGATAATCGTTCCTGATCTGTGCTGGTGACTACTCTTTCATGGGACCATTCTTGAAAACCCCATAGGATGCACTGCAAATGGTTTCCAAAAATTCGATTCTTGAACTACGCTACTGACAAATTACTCATGGAATCATGCTTTGAAGGCCATTGGGATGCATTGCTAATGGTTTGGAAGTGATCGGTCCGTGAAAAAGGAGCTATACATTCCTGATCTGTGGTACTAATAAATTTCTCGGGGACTCTTCTTCTAAAAGCCATCAGGATTGTCTCCTGCCGGTTTGAAAGCGATCGGGTCGTCAGACAGACGAACAAAGAGAAATTAATTCCTGATCTGTGCTACTGAAACATTGCTCATGTAGTCATGCTTCAAAAGACATTAGGATGCTCTGCTAATGATTTGCTAGGGATCGGTTAGTGAGCAATACAAACAATGTGAAAAGACTTCCTGAGCTGTGCTAGTGACAATTTCTCAAGGAATACTGCTTCAAGAGCGATCAGGATGCTATAATTCTCATTTGGACGAGATCGGTTGGTGAGCTATACGAAAATCCGATATTTAGTCCTGCTCGGTTCTAGGGAGTAATTTCTCAAGGACTCTTTGTCTAAAAACATTCCTTATGAGGAATGTCTCCTTTCGGTTTCAAAGAGATCGGTTCGTGAGAAAGACGAAGAAAATGTGCAAAGTCCTTTGTGAATTGTGCTAGTGACATTTTTTTCAAGGAATCTTTGCTTAATCGCCACGAGGATGCACTACTGGTCAGGGGTAGAAATCGGTTCTTGAGAAAAAGGATCGTGAGAGATTCATTCCCGAAGTGGGCTAGGGAGAAATTTCACATGGAATCCCGCTTCAAAAGACACTAGTATTGTTTGCTTGTGGTTTGGAAGAGATGTGTTTCTGAGAATACTGAAAATGCGAAATGCATTGCTAATCTGAGTTAGGGAAAAATTTCGCAAGGAATCATCGTCTAAAAGCCAAAAGGATGCTCTGTTAGTGGTTTGAAAGCGATCGGTTCCTGAGAAAAGTGGATAATGCGAATTATATTCCTGTGACAGTGAAAATTTCACATGGAGTCATGGTTCAAAAGACATCAGAATGCTCTGCTCATGGTTTGGTGGAGATCACTTAGTCAGAAAAACAAAAAATATGAAAATGCTTTCTGAGCTGCGCTAGTGACCATTTTTTCAAGGAACCTTTGCTTGAACGCCACTAGCACGCACTACTTGTCAGATGGTAGAGATTGGTTTGTGTGAAAAGGAATCATGAGAGCTTTAGTCCTGATCTCTGCTCGGGACAATTCTCCCAAGGAGTCACGCTCCAAAAGACATTAGTATTGTCTGCTAGTGG
The DNA here is from genome assembly GCF_028017835.1 of Emys orbicularis. Lineage (NCBI taxonomy): Eukaryota > Metazoa > Chordata > Testudines > Emydidae > Emys > Emys orbicularis. The sequence goes on along the minus strand of NC_088700.1, from coordinate 27,569,232 downwards.
TTTGGAAGAGATACCTTTGTGAGAATACTGAAAAGGAGAAATACATTGCTGAACTATGCTAGTGATAAATTTTTCAAGGAATCTTCGTCTGAAAACAATTACAAGACAGTGCTAAACGATTGGTAGAGCTGGGTTTGTGAGAAAGACTACAAATGAGAAACACATTCCTGATCACTGCTATGACAAAGTTCTCATGGAATCATGCTTCAAAAGGCTCCAGAATGCTATGCTAATGGTTTGGACGAGATCTATTAGTGAGTAACGAACAAATGTGCAAATCCTTCCTGAGCTGCGCTAGCGACCAATTTCTCAAGGAATAGTTGTTTAAACGGTACGAGGATGCACTACTGGTCAGTTGGTTGAGATCGGTTCGTGAGAAAAAGAAACATGAGGGATTCATTCCTGATCTGGGCTACGGACAAATTGCACATGGAATCGCCCTTCAAGAGACATCAGGGTGCTCTGCTCATGGCTTGGTAGAGATCACTTAGTGAGAAATACCAAAAATATGAAAATGCTTCCTGAGCTGCACAAGTGACACATTTTTTTCAAGGACTCTTTGTTTAAACGCCACTAGGAGGCACTACTGGTCTGTTGGTAGGGATCGGTTAGTGTGAAAAGGAAACATGAGAGATTCTTTCCTGATCTCTGCTGGGGACAAATGTCACAAGGAATCACGCTTCAAAAGACATTACTATGGTCTGCTTCTAGTTTGGAAGAGATGGATTTGTGAGAATACTGAAAATGAGAAATACATTGCTGATCTGAGCTAAGGAAATTTTTTTGCAAGGAATCATCTTTTAAAAGCCATTAGGATGCTCTGCGAGTGGTTTATAAGAGATCGGTTCCTGAGAAATATGGATAATGCGAATTATATTCCTGCTCTGTGATAGTGAGAAATTTCTCATGGACTCATGCTTCTAAAGTGACTAGGATGCTCTGCTAGTGGTTTGTTAGAGATCAGTTAGTGAGAAATACCAAAAATATGACACTACTTCCTGAGCTGCGCTGGTGACAAATTTTGCAAGGACTCTTTGTTTAAACGCCACTATGCATTACCGTTCCCTTTGTGAAGATCGGCTCGTGAGAAAAGGAAACATGAGAGATTCATTCCTGAGCTAGTTCACAACGAGCCACGCTTCAAGAGCGCTTAGGATGCGATAATGCCCATTTGACAGAGATCGGTTCGCGAGCAATAGGAAAATCAGATATTCATTCCTGCTCTTTTCTAGGGAGCAATTTCTCAAGGACTCTTCGTCTGAAAGCCATAAGGAATGTCTCCTGCCGCTTTGAAAGAGATCGGCTCGTGAGAAAGTCAAAAATGAGATAATCGTTCCTGATCTGTGCTGGTGACTACTCTTTCATGGGACCATTCTTGAAAACCCCATAGGATGCACTGCAAATGGTTTCCAAAAATTCGATTCTTGAACTACGCTACTGACAAATTACTCATGGAATCATGCTTTGAAGGCCATTGGGATGCATTGCTAATGGTTTGGAAGTGATCGGTCCGTGAAAAAGGAGCTATACATTCCTGATCTGTGGTACTAATAAATTTCTCGGGGACTCTTCTTCTAAAAGCCATCAGGATTGTCTCCTGCCGGTTTGAAAGCGATCGGGTCGTCAGACAGACGAACAAAGAGAAATTAATTCCTGATCTGTGCTACTGAAACATTGCTCATGTAGTCATGCTTCAAAAGACATTAGGATGCTCTGCTAATGATTTGCTAGGGATCGGTTAGTGAGCAATACAAACAATGTGAAAAGACTTCCTGAGCTGTGCTAGTGACAATTTCTCAAGGAATACTGCTTCAAGAGCGATCAGGATGCTATAATTCTCATTTGGACGAGATCGGTTGGTGAGCTATACGAAAATCCGATATTTAGTCCTGCTCGGTTCTAGGGAGTAATTTCTCAAGGACTCTTTGTCTAAAAACATTCCTTATGAGGAATGTCTCCTTTCGGTTTCAAAGAGATCGGTTCGTGAGAAAGACGAAGAAAATGTGCAAAGTCCTTTGTGAATTGTGCTAGTGACATTTTTTTCAAGGAATCTTTGCTTAATCGCCACGAGGATGCACTACTGGTCAGGGGTAGAAATCGGTTCTTGAGAAAAAGGATCGTGAGAGATTCATTCCCGAAGTGGGCTAGGGAGAAATTTCACATGGAATCCCGCTTCAAAAGACACTAGTATTGTTTGCTTGTGGTTTGGAAGAGATGTGTTTCTGAGAATACTGAAAATGCGAAATGCATTGCTAATCTGAGTTAGGGAAAAATTTCGCAAGGAATCATCGTCTAAAAGCCAAAAGGATGCTCTGTTAGTGGTTTGAAAGCGATCGGTTCCTGAGAAAAGTGGATAATGCGAATTATCTTCCTGCTCTGTGACAGTGAAAATTTCACATGGAGTCATGGTTCAAAAGACATCAGAATGCTCTGCTCATGGTTTGGTGGAGATCACTTAGTCAGAAAAACAAAAAATATGAAAATGCTTTCTGAGCTGCGCTAGTGACCATTTTTTCAAGGAACCTTTGCTTGAACGCCACTAGCACGCACTACTTGTCAGATGGTAGAGATTGGTTTGTGTGAAAAGGAATCATGAGAGCTTTAGTCCTGATCTCTGCTCGGGACAATTCTCCCAAGGAGTCACGCTCCAAAAGACATTAGTATTGTCTGCTAGTGGTTTGGAAGAGATACCTTTGTGAGAATACTGAAAAGGAGAAATACATTGCTGAACTATGCTAGTGATAAATTTTTCAAGGAATCTTCGTCTGAAAACAATTACAAGACAGTGCTAAACGATTGGTAGAGCTGGGTTTGTGAGAAAGACTAAAAATGAGAAACACATTCCTGATCACTGCTATGACAAAGTTCTCATGGAATCATGCTTCAAAAGGCTCCAGAATGCTATGCTAATGGTTTGGACGAGATCTATTAGTGAGTAACGAACAAATGTGCAAATCCTTCCTGAGCTGCGCTAGCGACCAATTTCTCAAGGAATAGTTGTTTAAACGGTACGAGGATGCACTACTGGTCAGTTGGTTGAGATCGGTTCGTGAGAAAAAGAAACATGAGGGATTCATTCCTGATCTGGGCTACGGACAAATTGCACATGGAATCGCCCTTCAAGAGACATCAGGGTGCTCTGCTCATGGCTTGGTAGAGATCACTTAGTGAGAAATACCAAAAATATGAAAATGCTTCCTGAGCTGCACAAGTGACACATTTTTTTCAAGGACTCTTTGTTTAAACGCCACTAGGAGGCACTACTGGTCTGTTGGTAGGGATCGGTTAGTGTGAAAAGGAAACATGAGAGATTCTTTCCTGATCTCTGCTGGGGACAAATGTCACAAGGAATCACGCTTCAAAAGACATTACTATGGTCTGCTTCTAGTTTGGAAGAGATGGATTTGTGAGAATACTGAAAATGAGAAATACATTGCTGATCTGAGCTAAGGAAATTTTTTTGCAAGGAATCATCTTTTAAAAGCCATTAGGATGCTCTGCGAGTGGTTTATAAGAGATCGGTTCCTGAGAAATATGGATAATGCGAATTATATTCCTGCTCTGTGATAGTGAGAAATTTCTCATGGACTCATGCTTCTAAAGTGACTAGGATGCTCTGCTAGTGGTTTGTTAGAGATCAGTTAGTGAGAAATACCAAAAATATGACACTACTTCCTGAGCTGCGCTGGTGACAAATTTTGCAAGGACTCTTTGTTTAAACGCCACTATGCATTACCGTTCCCTTTGTGAAGATCGGCTCGTGAGAAAAGGAAACATGAGAGATTCATTCCTGAGCTAGTTCACAACGAGCCACGCTTCAAGAGCGCTTAGGATGCGATAATGCCCATTTGACAGAGATCGGTTCGCGAGCAATAGGAAAATCAGATATTCATTCCTGCTCTTTTCTAGGGAGCAATTTCTCAAGGACTCTTCGTCTGAAAGCCATAAGGAATGTCTCCTGCCGCTTTGAAAGAGATCGGCTCGTGAGAAAGTCAAAAATGAGATAATCGTTCCTGATCTGTGCTGGTGACTACTCTTTCATGGGACCATTCTTGAAAACCCCATAGGATGCACTGCAAATGGTTTCCAAAAATTCGATTCTTGAACTACGCTACTGACAAATTACTCATGGAATCATGCTTTGAAGGCCATTGGGATGCATTGCTAATGGTTTGGAAGTGATCGGTCCGTGAAAAAGGAGCTATACATTCCTGATCTGTGGTACTAATAAATTTCTCGGGGACTCTTCTTCTAAAAGCCATCAGGATTGTCTCCTGCCGGTTTGAAAGCGATCGGGTCGTCAGACAGACGAACAAAGAGAAATTAATTCCTGATCTGTGCTACTGAAACATTGCTCATGTAGTCATGCTTCAAAAGACATTAGGATGCTCTGCTAATGATTTGCTAGGGATCGGTTAGTGAGCAATACAAACAATGTGAAAAGACTTCCTGAGCTGTGCTAGTGACAATTTCTCAAGGAATACTGCTTCAAGAGCGATCAGGATGCTATAATTCTCATTTGGACGAGATCGGTTGGTGAGCTATACGAAAATCCGATATTTAGTCCTGCTCGGTTCTAGGGAGTAATTTCTCAAGGACTCTTTGTCTAAAAACATTCCTTATGAGGAATGTCTCCTTTCGGTTTCAAAGAGATCGGTTCGTGAGAAAGACGAAGAAAATGTGCAAAGTCCTTTGTGAATTGTGCTAGTGACATTTTTTTCAAGGAATCTTTGCTTAATCGCCACGAGGATGCACTACTGGTCAGGGGTAGAAATCGGTTCTTGAGAAAAAGGATCGTGAGAGATTCATTCCCGAAGTGGGCTAGGGAGAAATTTCACATGGAATCCCGCTTCAAAAGACACTAGTATTGTTTGCTTGTGGTTTGGAAGAGATGTGTTTCTGAGAATACTGAAAATGCGAAATGCATTGCTAATCTGAGTTAGGGAAAAATTTCGCAAGGAATCATCGTCTAAAAGCCAAAAGGATGCTCTGTTAGTGGTTTGAAAGCGATCGGTTCCTGAGAAAAGTGGATAATGCGAATTATATTCCTGTGACAGTGAAAATTTCACATGGAGTCATGGTTCAAAAGACATCAGAATGCTCTGCTCATGGTTTGGTGGAGATCACTTAGTCAGAAAAACAAAAAATATGAAAATGCTTTCTGAGCTGCGCTAGTGACCATTTTTTCAAGGAACCTTTGCTTGAACGCCACTAGCACGCACTACTTGTCAGATGGTAGAGATTGGTTTGTGTGAAAAGGAATCATGAGAGCTTTAGTCCTGATCTCTGCTCGGGACAATTCTCCCAAGGAGTCACGCTCCAAAAGACATTAGTATTGTCTGCTAGTGGTTTGGAAGAGATACCTTTGTGAGAATACTGAAAAGGAGAAATACATTGCTGAACTATGCTAGTGATAAATTTTTCAAGGAATCTTCGTCTGAAAACAATTACAAGACAGTGCTAAACGATTGGTAGAGCTGGGTTTGTGAGAAAGACTAAAAATGAGAAACACATTCCTGATCACTGCTATGACAAAGTTCTCATGGAATCATGCTTCAAAAGGCTCCAGAATGCTATGCTAATGGTTTGGACGAGATCTATTAGTGAGTAACGAACAAATGTGCAAATCCTTCCTGAGCTGCGCTAGCGACCAATTTCTCAAGGAATAGTTGTTTAAACGGTACGAGGATGCACTACTGGTCAGTTGGTTGAGATCGGTTCGTGAGAAAAAGAAACATGAGGGATTCATTCCTGATCTGGGCTACGGACAAATTGCACATGGAATCGCCCTTCAAGAGACATCAGGGTGCTCTGCTCATGGCTTGGTAGAGATCACTTAGTGAGAAATACCAAAAATATGAAAATGCTTCCTGAGCTGCACAAGTGACACATTTTTTTCAAGGACTCTTTGTTTAAACGCCACTAGGAGGCACTACTGGTCTGTTGGTAGGGATCGGTTAGTGTGAAAAGGAAACATGAGAGATTCTTTCCTGATCTCTGCTGGGGACAAATGTCACAAGGAATCACGCTTCAAAAGACATTACTATGGTCTGCTTCTAGTTTGGAAGAGATGGATTTGTGAGAATACTGAAAATGAGAAATACATTGCTGATCTGAGCTAAGGAAATTTTTTTGCAAGGAATCATCTTTTAAAAGCCATTAGGATGCTCTGCGAGTGGTTTATAAGAGATCGGTTCCTGAGAAATATGGATAATGCGAATTATATTCCTGCTCTGTGATAGTGAGAAATTTCTCATGGACTCATGCTTCTAAAGTGACTAGGATGCTCTGCTAGTGGTTTGTTAGAGATCAGTTAGTGAGAAATACCAAAAATATGACACTACTTCCTGAGCTGCGCTGGTGACAAATTTTGCAAGGACTCTTTGTTTAAACGCCACTATGCATTACCGTTCCCTTTGTGAAGATCGGCTCGTGAGAAAAGGAAACATGAGAGATTCATTCCTGAGCTAGTTCACAACGAGCCACGCTTCAAGAGCGCTTAGGATGCGATAATGCCCATTTGACAGAGATCGGTTCGCGAGCAATAGGAAAATCAGATATTCATTCCTGCTCTTTTCTAGGGAGCAATTTCTCAAGGACTCTTCGTCTGAAAGCCATAAGGAATGTCTCCTGCCGCTTTGAAAGAGATCGGCTCGTGAGAAAGTCAAAAATGAGATAATCGTTCCTGATCTGTGCTGGTGACTACTCTTTCATGGGACCATTCTTGAAAACCCCATAGGATGCACTGCAAATGGTTTCCAAAAATTCGATTCTTGAACTACGCTACTGACAAATTACTCATGGAATCATGCTTTGAAGGCCATTGGGATGCATTGCTAATGGTTTGGAAGTGATCGGTCCGTGAAAAAGGAGCTATACATTCCTGATCTGTGGTACTAATAAATTTCTCGGGGACTCTTCTTCTAAAAGCCATCAGGATTGTCTCCTGCCGGTTTGAAAGCGATCGGGTCGTCAGACAGACGAACAAAGAGAAATTAATTCCTGATCTGTGCTACTGAAACATTGCTCATGTAGTCATGCTTCAAAAGACATTAGGATGCTCTGCTAATGATTTGCTAGGGATCGGTTAGTGAGCAATACAAACAATGTGAAAAGACTTCCTGAGCTGTGCTAGTGACAATTTCTCAAGGAATACTGCTTCAAGAGCGATCAGGATGCTATAATTCTCATTTGGACGAGATCGGTTGGTGAGCTATACGAAAATCCGATATTTAGTCCTGCTCGGTTCTAGGGAGTAATTTCTCAAGGACTCTTTGTCTAAAAACATTCCTTATGAGGAATGTCTCCTTTCGGTTTCAAAGAGATCGGTTCGTGAGAAAGACGAAGAAAATGTGCAAAGTCCTTTGTGAATTGTGCTAGTGACATTTTTTTCAAGGAATCTTTGCTTAATCGCCACGAGGATGCACTACTGGTCAGGGGTAGAAATCGGTTCTTGAGAAAAAGGATCGTGAGAGATTCATTCCCGAAGTGGGCTAGGGAGAAATTTCACATGGAATCCCGCTTCAAAAGACACTAGTATTGTTTGCTTGTGGTTTGGAAGAGATGTGTTTCTGAGAATACTGAAAATGCGAAATGCATTGCTAATCTGAGTTAGGGAAAAATTTCGCAAGGAATCATCGTCTAAAAGCCAAAAGGATGCTCTGTTAGTGGTTTGAAAGCGATCGGTTCCTGAGAAAAGTGGATAATGCGAATTATCTTCCTGCTCTGTGACAGTGAAAATTTCACATGGAGTCATGGTTCAAAAGACATCAGAATGCTCTGCTCATGGTTTGGTGGAGATCACTTAGTCAGAAAAACAAAAAATATGAAAATGCTTTCTGAGCTGCGCTAGTGACCATTTTTTCAAGGAACCTTTGCTTGAACGCCACTAGCACGCACTACTTGTCAGATGGTAGAGATTGGTTTGTGTGAAAAGGAATCATGAGAGCTTTAGTCCTGATCTCTGCTCGGGACAATTCTCCCAAGGAGTCACGCTCCAAAAGACATTAGTATTGTCTGCTAGTGGTTTGGAAGAGATACCTTTGTGAGAATACTGAAAAGGAGAAATACATTGCTGAACTATGCTAGTGATAAATTTTTCAAGGAATCTTCGTCTGAAAACAATTACAAGACAGTGCTAAACGATTGGTAGAGCTGGGTTTGTGAGAAAGACTAAAAATGAGAAACACATTCCTGATCACTGCTATGACAAAGTTCTCATGGAATCATGCTTCAAAAGGCTCCAGAATGCTATGCTAATGGTTTGGACGAGATCTATTAGTGAGTAACGAACAAATGTGCAAATCCTTCCTGAGCTGCGCTAGCGACCAATTTCTCAAGGAATAGTTGTTTAAACGGTACGAGGATGCACTACTGGTCAGTTGGTTGAGATCGGTTCGTGAGAAAAAGAAACATGAGGGATTCATTCCTGATCTGGGCTACGGACAAATTGCACATGGAATCGCCCTTCAAGAGACATCAGGGTGCTCTGCTCATGGCTTGGTAGAGATCACTTAGTGAGAAATACCAAAAATATGAAAATGCTTCCTGAGCTGCACAAGTGACACATTTTTTTCAAGGACTCTTTGTTTAAACGCCACTAGGAGGCACTACTGGTCTGTTGGTAGGGATCGGTTAGTGTGAAAAGGAAACATGAGAGATTCTTTCCTGATCTCTGCTGGGGACAAATGTCACAAGGAATCACGCTTCAAAAGACATTACTATGGTCTGCTTCTAGTTTGGAAGAGATGGATTTGTGAGAATACTGAAAATGAGAAATACATTGCTGATCTGAGCTAAGGAAATTTTTTTGCAAGGAATCATCTTTTAAAAGCCATTAGGATGCTCTGCGAGTGGTTTATAAGAGATCGGTTCCTGAGAAATATGGATAATGCGAATTATATTCCTGCTCTGTGATAGTGAGAAATTTCTCATGGACTCATGCTTCTAAAGTGACTAGGATGCTCTGCTAGTGGTTTGTTAGAGATCAGTTAGTGAGAAATACCAAAAATATGACACTACTTCCTGAGCTGCGCTGGTGACAAATTTTGCAAGGACTCTTTGTTTAAACGCCACTATGCATTACCGTTCCCTTTGTGAAGATCGGCTCGTGAGAAAAGGAAACATGAGAGATTCATTCCTGAGCTAGTTCACAACGAGCCACGCTTCAAGAGCGCTTAGGATGCGATAATGCCCATTTGACAGAGATCGGTTCGCGAGCAATAGGAAAATCAGATATTCATTCCTGCTCTTTTCTAGGGAGCAATTTCTCAAGGACTCTTCGTCTGAAAGCCATAAGGAATGTCTCCTGCCGCTTTGAAAGAGATCGGCTCGTGAGAAAGTCAAAAATGAGATAATCGTTCCTGATCTGTGCTGGTGACTACTCTTTCATGGGACCATTCTTGAAAACCCCATAGGATGCACTGCAAATGGTTTCCAAAAATTCGATTCTTGAACTACGCTACTGACAAATTACTCATGGAATCATGCTTTGAAGGCCATTGGGATGCATTGCTAATGGTTTGGAAGTGATCGGTCCGTGAAAAAGGAGCTATACATTCCTGATCTGTGGTACTAATAAATTTCTCGGGGACTCTTCTTCTAAAAGCCATCAGGATTGTCTCCTGCCGGTTTGAAAGCGATCGGGTCGTCAGACAGACGAACAAAGAGAAATTAATTCCTGATCTGTGCTACTGAAACATTGCTCATGTAGTCATGCTTCAAAAGACATTAGGATGCTCTGCTAATGATTTGCTAGGGATCGGTTAGTGAGCAATACAAACAATGTGAAAAGACTTCCTGAGCTGTGCTAGTGACAATTTCTCAAGGAATACTGCTTCAAGAGCGATCAGGATGCTATAATTCTCATTTGGACGAGATCGGTTGGTGAGCTATACGAAAATCCGATATTTAGTCCTGCTCGGTTCTAGGGAGTAATTTCTCAAGGACTCTTTGTCTAAAAACATTCCTTATGAGGAATGTCTCCTTTCGGTTTCAAAGAGATCGGTTCGTGAGAAAGACGAAGAAAATGTGCAAAGTCCTTTGTGAATTGTGCTAGTGACATTTTTTTCAAGGAATCTTTGCTTAATCGCCACGAGGATGCACTACTGGTCAGGGGTAGAAATCGGTTCTTGAGAAAAAGGATCGTGAGAGATTCATTCCCGAAGTGGGCTAGGGAGAAATTTCACATGGAATCCCGCTTCAAAAGACACTAGTATTGTTTGCTTGTGGTTTGGAAGAGATGTGTTTCTGAGAATACTGAAAATGCGAAATGCATTGCTAATCTGAGTTAGGGAAAAAATTCGCAAGGAATCATCGTCTAAAAGCCAAAAGGATGCTCTGTTAGTGGTTTGAAAGCGATCGGTTCCTGAGAAAAGTGGATAATGCGAATTATCTTCCTGCTCTGTGACAGTGAAAATTTCACATGGAGTCATGGTTCAAAAGACATCAGAATGCTCTGCTCATGGTTTGGTGGAGATCACTTAGTCAGAAAAACAAAAAATATGAAAATGCTTTCTGAGCTGCGCTAGTGACCATTTTTTCAAGGAACCTTTGCTTGAACGCCACTAGCACGCACTACTTGTCAGATGGTAGAGATTGGTTTGTGTGAAAAGGAATCATGAGAGCTTTAGTCCTGATCTCTGCTCGGGACAATTCTCCCAAGGAGTCACGCTCCAAAAGACATTAGTATTGTCTGCTAGTGGTTTGGAAGAGATACCTTTGTGAGAATACTGAAAAGGAGAAATACATTGCTGAACTATGCTAGTGATAAATTTTTCAAGGAATCTTCGTCTGAAAACAATTACAAGACAGTGCTAAACGATTGGTAGAGCTGGGTTTGTGAGAAAGACTAAAAATGAGAAACACATTCCTGATCACTGCTATGACAAAGTTCTCATGGAATCATGCTTCAAAAGGCTCCAGAATGCTATGCTAATGGTTTGGACGAGATCTATTAGTGAGTAACGAACAAATGTGCAAATCCTTCCTGAGCTGCGCTAGCGACCAATTTCTCAAGGAATAGTTGTTTAAACGGTACGAGGATGCACTACTGGTCAGTTGGTTGAGATCGGTTCGTGAGAAAAAGAAACATGAGGGATTCATTCCTGATCTGGGCTACGGACAAATTGCACATGGAATCGCCCTTCAAGAGACATCAGGGTGCTCTGCTCATGGCTTGGTAGAGATCACTTAGTGAGAAATACCAAAAATATGAAAATGCTTCCTGAGCTGCACAAGTGACACATTTTTTTCAAGGACTCTTTGTTTAAACGCCACTAGGAGGCACTACTGGTCTGTTGGTAGGGATCGGTTAGTGTGAAAAGGAAACATGAGAGATTCTTTCCTGATCTCTGCTGGGGACAAATGTCACAAGGAATCACGCTTCAAAAGACATTACTATGGTCTGCTTCTAGTTTGGAAGAGATGGATTTGTGAGAATACTGAAAATGAGAAATACATTGCTGATCTGAGCTAAGGAAATTTTTTTGCAAGGAATCATCTTTTAAAAGCCATTAGGATGCTCTGCGAGTGGTTTATAAGAGATCGGTTCCTGAGAAATATGGATAATGCGAATTATATTCCTGCTCTGTGATAGTGAGAAATTTCTCATGGACTCATGCTTCTAAAGTGACTAGGATGCTCTGCTAGTGGTTTGTTAGAGATCAGTTAGTGAGAAATACCAAAAATATGACACTACTTCCTGAGCTGCGCTGGTGACAAATTTTGCAAGGACTCTTTGTTTAAACGCCACTATGCATTACCGTTCCCTTTGTGAAGATCGGCTCGTGAGAAAAGGAAACATGAGAGATTCATTCCTGAGCTAGTTCACAACGAGCCACGCTTCAAGAGCGCTTAGGATGCGATAATGCCCATTTGACAGAGATCGGTTCGCGAGCAATAGGAAAATCAGATATTCATTCCTGCTCTTTTCTAGGGAGCAATTTCTCAAGGACTCTTCGTCTGAAAGCCATAAGGAATGTCTCCTGCCGCTTTGAAAGAGATCGGCTCGTGAGAAAGTCAAAAATGAGATAATCGTTCCTGATCTGTGCTGGTGACTACTCTTTCATGGGACCATTCTTGAAAACACCATAGGATGCACTGCAAATGGTTTCCAAAAATTCGATTCTTGAACTACGCTACTGACAAATTACTCATGGAATCATGCTTTGAAGGCCATTGGGATGCATTGCTAATGGTTTGGAAGTGATCGGTCCGTGAAAAAGGAGCTATACATTCCTGATCTGTGGTACTAATAAATTTCTCGGGGACTCTTCTTCTAAAAGCCATCAGGATTGTCTCCTGCCGGTTTGAAAGCGATCGGGTCGTCAGACAGACGAACAAAGAGAAATTAATTCCTGATCTGTGCTACTGAAACATTGCTCATGTAGTCATGCTTCAAAAGACATTAGGATGCTCTGCTAATGATTTGCTAGGGATCGGTTAGTGAGCAATACAAACAATGTGAAAAGACTTCCTGAGCTGTGCTAGTGACAATTTCTCAAGGAATACTGCTTCAAGAGCGATCAGGATGCTATAATTCTCATTTGGACGAGATCGGTTGGTGAGCTATACGAAAATCCGATATTTAGTCCTACTCGGTTCTAGGGAGTAATTTCTCAAGGACTCTTTGTCTAAAAACATTCCTTATGAGGAATGTCTCCTTTCGGTTTCAAAGAGATCGGTTCGTGAGAAAGACGAAGAAAATGTGCAAAGTCCTTTGTGAATTGTGCTAGTGACATTTTTTTCAAGGAATCTTTGCTTAATCGCCACGAGGATGCACTACTGGTCAGGGGTAGAAATCGGTTCTTGAGAAAAAGGATCGTGAGAGATTCATTCCCGAAGTGGGCTAGGGAGAAATTTCACATGGAATCCCGCTTCAAAAGACACTAGTATTGTTTGCTTGTGGTTTGGAAGAGATGTGTTTCTGAGAATACTGAAAATGCGAAATGCATTGCTAATCTGAGTTAGGGAAAAATTTCGCAAGGAATCATCGTCTAAAAGCCAAAAGGATGCTCTGTTAGTGGTTTGAAAGCGATCGGTTCCTGAGAAAAGTGGATAATGCGAATTATATTCCTGTGACAGTGAAAATTTCACATGGAGTCATGGTTCAAAAGACATCAGAATGCTCTGCTCATGGTTTGGTGGAGATCACTTAGTCAGAAAAACAAAAAATATGAAAATGCTTTCTGAGCTGCGCTAGTGACCATTTTTTCAAGGAACCTTTGCTTGAACGCCACTAGCACGCACTACTTGTCAGATGGTAGAGATTGGTTTGTGTGAAAAGGAATCATGAGAGCTTTAGTCCTGATCTCTGCTCGGGACAATTCTCCCAAGGAGTCACGCTCCAAAAGACATTAGTATTGTCTGCTAGTGGTTTGGAAGAGATACCTTTGTGAGAATACTGAAAAGGAGAAATACATTGCTGAACTATGCTAGTGATAAATTTTTCAAGGAATCTTCGTCTGAAAACAATTACAAGACAGTGCTAAACGATTGGTAGAGCTGGGTTTGTGAGAAAGACTAAAAATGAGAAACACATTCCTGATCACTGCTATGACAAAGTTCTCATGGAATCATGCTTCAAAAGGCTCCAGAATGCTATGCTAATGGTTTGGACGAGATCTATTAGTGAGTAACGAACAAATGTGCAAATCCTTCCTGAGCTGCGCTAGCGACCAATTTCTCAAGGAATAGTTGTTTAAACGGTACGAGGATGCACTACTGGTCAGTTGGTTGAGATCGGTTCGTGAGAAAAAGAAACATGAGGGATTCATTCCTGATCTGGGCTACGGACAAATTGCACATGGAATCGCCCTTCAAGAGACATCAGGGTGCTCTGCTCATGGCTTGGTAGAGATCACTTAGTGAGAAATACCAAAAATATGAAAATGCTTCCTGAGCTGCACAAGTGACACATTTTTTTCAAGGACTCTTTGTTTAAACGCCACTAGGAGGCACTACTGGTCTGTTGGTAGGGATCGGTTAGTGTGAAAAGGAAACATGAGAGATTCTTTCCTGATCTCTGCTGGGGACAAATGTCACAAGGAATCACGCTTCAAAAGACATTACTATGGTCTGCTTCTAGTTTGGAAGAGATGGATTTGTGAGAATACTGAAAATGAGAAATACATTGCTGATCTGAGCTAAGGAAATTTTTTTGCAAGGAATCATCTTTTAAAAGCCATTAGGATGCTCTGCGAGTGGTTTATAAGAGATCGGTTCCTGAGAAATATGGATAATGCGAATTATATTCCTGCTCTGTGATAGTGAGAAATTTCTCATGGACTCATGCTTCTAAAGTGACTAGGATGCTCTGCTAGTGGTTTGTTAGAGATCAGTTAGTGAGAAATACCAAAAATATGACACTACTTCCTGAGCTGCGCTGGTGACAAATTTTGCAAGGACTCTTTGTTTAAACGCCACTATGCATTACCGTTCCCTTTGTGAAGATCGGCTCGTGAGAAAAGGAAACATGAGAGATTCATTCCTGAGCTAGTTCACAACGAGCCACGCTTCAAGAGCGCTTAGGATGCGATAATGCCCATTTGACAGAGATCGGTTCGCGAGCAATAGGAAAATCAGATATTCATTCCTGCTCTTTTCTAGGGAGCAATTTCTCAAGGACTCTTCGTCTGAAAGCCATAAGGAATGTCTCCTGCCGCTTTGAAAGAGATCGGCTCGTGAGAAAGTCAAAAATGAGATAATCGTTCCTGATCTGTGCTGGTGACTACTCTTTCATGGGACCATTCTTGAAAACCCCATAGGATGCACTGCAAATGGTTTCGAAAAATTCGATTCTTGAACTACGCTACTGACAAATTACTCATGGAATCATGCTTTGAAGGCCATTGGGATGCATTGCTAATGGTTTGGAAGTGATCGGTCCGTGAAAAAGGAGCTATACATTCCTGATCTGTGGTACTAATAAATTTCTCGGGGACTCTTCTTCTAAAAGCCATCAGGATTGTCTCCTGCCGGTTTGAAAGCGATCGGGTCGTCAGACAGACGAACAAAGAGAAATTAATTCCTGATCTGTGCTACTGAAACATTGCTCATGTAGTCATGCTTCAAAAGACATTAGGATGCTCTGCTAATGATTTGCTAGGGATCGGTTAGTGAGCAATACAAACAATGTGAAAAGACTTCCTGAGCTGTGCTAGTGACAATTTCTCAAGGAATACTGCTTCAAGAGCGATCAGGATGCTATAATTCTCATTTGGACGAGATCGGTTGGTGAGCTATACGAAAATCCGATATTTAGTCCTGCTCGGTTCTAGGGAGTAATTTCTCAAGGACTCTTTGTCTAAAAACATTCCTTATGAGGAATGTCTCCTTTCGGTTTCAAAGAGATCGGTTCGTGAGAAAGACGAAGAAAATGTGCAAAGTCCTTTGTGAATTGTGCTAGTGACATTTTTTTCAAGGAATCTTTGCTTAATCGCCACGAGGATGCACTACTGGTCAGGGGTAGAAATCGGTTCTTGAGAAAAAGGATCGTGAGAGATTCATTCCCGAAGTGGGCTAGGGAGAAATTTCACATGGAATCCCGCTTCAAAAGACACTAGTATTGTTTGCTTGTGGTTTGGAAGAGATGTGTTTCTGAGAATACTGAAAATGCGAAATGCATTGCTAATCTGAGTTAGGGAAAAATTTCGCAAGGAATCATCGTCTAAAAGCCAAAAGGATGCTCTGTTAGTGGTTTGAAAGCGATCGGTTCCTGAGAAAAGTGGATAATGCGAATTATATTCCTGTGACAGTGAAAATTTCACATGGAGTCATGGTTCAAAAGACATCAGAATGCTCTGCTCATGGTTTGGTGGAGATCACTTAGTCAGAAAAACAAAAAATATGAAAATGCTTTCTGAGCTGCGCTAGTGACCATTTTTTCAAGGAACCTTTGCTTGAACGCCACTAGCACGCACTACTTGTCAGATGGTAGAGATTGGTTTGTGTGAAAAGGAATCATGAGAGCTTTAGTCCTGATCTCTGCTCGGGACAATTCTCCCAAGGAGTCACGCTCCAAAAGACATTAGTATTGTCTGCTAGTGGTTTGGAAGAGATACCTTTGTGAGAATACTGAAAAGGAGAAATACATTGCTGAACTATGCTAGTGATAAATTTTTCAAGGAATCTTCGTCTGAAAACAATTACAAGACAGTGCTAAACGATTGGTAGAGCTGGGTTTGTGAGAAAGACTAAAAATGAGAAACACATTCCTGATCACTGCTATGACAAAGTTCTCATGGAATCATGCTTCAAAAGGCTCCAGAATGCTATGCTAATGGTTTGGACGAGATCTATTAGTGAGTAACGAACAAATGTGCAAATCCTTCCTGAGCTGCGCTAGCGACCAATTTCTCAAGGAATAGTTGTTTAAACGGTACGAGGATGCACTACTGGTCAGTTGGTTGAGATCGGTTCGTGAGAAAAAGAAACATGAGGGATTCATTCCTGATCTGGGCTACGGACAAATTGCACATGGAATCGCCCTTCAAGAGACATCAGGGTGCTCTGCTCATGGCTTGGTAGAGATCACTTAGTGAGAAATACCAAAAATATGAAAATGCTTCCTGAGCTGCACAAGTGACACATTTTTTTCAAGGACTCTTTGTTTAAACGCCACTAGGAGGCACTACTGGTCTGTTGGTAGGGATCGGTTAGTGTGAAAAGGAAACATGAGAGATTCTTTCCTGATCTCTGCTGGGGACAAATGTCACAAGGAATCACGCTTCAAAAGACATTACTATGGTCTGCTTCTAGTTTGGAAGAGATGGATTTGTGAGAATACTGAAAATGAGAAATACATTGCTGATCTGAGCTAAGGAAATTTTTTTGCAAGGAATCATCTTTTAAAAGCCATTAGGATGCTCTGCGAGTGGTTTATAAGAGATCGGTTCCTGAGAAATATGGATAATGCGAATTATATTCCTGCTCTGTGATAGTGAGAAATTTCTCATGGACTCATGCTTCTAAAGTGACTAGGATGCTCTGCTAGTGGTTTGTTAGAGATCAGTTAGTGAGAAATACCAAAAATATGACACTACTTCCTGAGCTGCGCTGGTGACAAATTTTGCAAGGACTCTTTGTTTAAACGCCACTATGCATTACCGTTCCCTTTGTGAAGATCGGCTCGTGAGAAAAGGAAACATGAGAGATTCATTCCTGAGCTAGTTCACAACGAGCCACGCTTCAAGAGCGCTTAGGATGCGATAATGCCCATTTGACAGAGATCGGTTCGCGAGCAATAGGAAAATCAGATATTCATTCCTGCTCTTTTCTAGGGAGCAATTTCTCAAGGACTCTTCGTCTGAAAGCCATAAGGAATGTCTCCTGCCGCTTTGAAAGAGATCGGCTCGTGAGAAAGTCAAAAATGAGATAATCGTTCCTGATCTGTGCTGGTGACTACTCTTTCATGGGACCATTCTTGAAAACCCCATAGGATGCACTGCAAATGGTTTCCAAAAATTCGATTCTTGAACTACGCTACTGACAAATTACTCATGGAATCATGCTTTGAAGGCCATTGGGATGCATTGCTAATGGTTTGGAAGTGATCGGTCCGTGAAAAAGGAGCTATACATTCCTGATCTGTGGTACTAATAAATTTCTCGGGGACTCTTCTTCTAAAAGCCATCAGGATTGTCTCCTGCCGGTTTGAAAGCGATCGGGTCGTCAGACAGACGAACAAAGAGAAATTAATTCCTGATCTGTGCTACTGAAACATTGCTCATGTAGTCATGCTTCAAAAGACATTAGGATGCTCTGCTAATGATTTGCTAGGGATCGGTTAGTGAGCAATACAAACAATGTGAAAAGACTTCCTGAGCTGTGCTAGTGACAATTTCTCAAGGAATACTGCTTCAAGAGCGATCAGGATGCTATAATTCTCATTTGGACGAGATCGGTTGGTGAGCTATACGAAAATCCGATATTTAGTCCTGCTCGGTTCTAGGGAGTAATTTCTCAAGGACTCTTTGTCTAAAAACATTCCTTATGAGGAATGTCTCCTTTCGGTTTCAAAGAGATCGGTTCGTGAGAAAGACGAAGAAAATGTGCAAAGTCCTTTGTGAATTGTGCTAGTGACATTTTTTTCAAGGAATCTTTGCTTAATCGCCACGAGGATGCACTACTGGTCAGGGGTAGAAATCGGTTCTTGAGAAAAAGGATCGTGAGAGATTCATTCCCGAAGTGGGCTAGGGAGAAATTTCACATGGAATCCCGCTTCAAAAGACACTAGTATTGTTTGCTTGTGGTTTGGAAGAGATGTGTTTCTGAGAATACTGAAAATGCGAAATGCATTGCTAATCTGAGTTAGGGAAAAATTTCGCAAGGAATCATCGTCTAAAAGCCAAAAGGATGCTCTGTTAGTGGTTTGAAAGCGATCGGTTCCTGAGAAAAGTGGATAATGCGAATTATATTCCTGTGACAGTGAAAATTTCACATGGAGTCATGGTTCAAAAGACATCAGAATGCTCTGCTCATGGTTTGGTGGAGATCACTTAGTCAGAAAAACAAAAAATATGAAAATGCTTTCTGAGCTGCGCTAGTGACCATTTTTTCAAGGAACCTTTGCTTGAACGCCACTAGCACGCACTACTTGTCAGATGGTAGAGATTGGTTTGTGTGAAAAGGAATCATGAGAGCTTTAGTCCTGATCTCTGCTCGGGACAATTCTCCCAAGGAGTCACGCTCCAAAAGACATTAGTATTGTCTGCTAGTGGTTTGGAAGAGATACCTTTGTGAGAATACTGAAAAGGAGAAATACATTGCTGAACTATGCTAGTGATAAATTTTTCAAGGAATCTTCGTCTGAAAACAATTACAAGACAGTGCTAAACGATTGGTAGAGCTGGGTTTGTGAGAAAGACTAAAAATGAGAAACACATTCCTGATCACTGCTATGACAAAGTTCTCATGGAATCATGCTTCAAAAGGCTCCAGAATGCTATGCTAATGGTTTGAACGAGATCTATTAGTGAGTAACGAACAAATGTGCAAATCCTTCCTGAGCTGCGCTAGCGACCAATTTCTCAAGGAATAGTTGTTTAAACGGTACGAGGATGCACTACTGGTCAGTTGGTTGAGATCGGTTCGTGAGAAAAAGAAACATGAGGGATTCATTCCTGATCTGGGCTACGGACAAATTGCACATGGAATCGCCCTTCAAGAGACATCAGGGTGCTCTGCTCATGGCTTGGTAGAGATCACTTAGTGAGAAATACCAAAAATATGAAAATGCTTCCTGAGCTGCACAAGTGACACATTTTTTCAAGGACTCTTTGTTTAAACGCCACTAGGAGGCACTACTGGTCTGTTGGTAGGGATCGGTTAGTGTGAAAAGGAAACATGAGAGATTCTTTCCTGATCTCTGCTGGGGACAAATGTCACAAGGAATCACGCTTCAAAAGACATTACTATGGTCTGCTTCTAGTTTGGAAGAGATGGATTTGTGAGAATACTGAAAATGAGAAATACATTGCTGATCTGAGCTAAGGAAATTTTTTTGCAAGGAATCATCTTTTAAAAGCCATTAGGATGCTCTGCGAGTGGTTTATAAGAGATCGGTTCCTGAGAAATATGGATAATGCGAATTATATTCCTGCTCTGTGATAGTGAGAAATTTCTCATGGACTCATGCTTCTAAAGTGACTAGGATGCTCTGCTAGTGGTTTGTTAGAGATCAGTTAGTGAGAAATACCAAAAATATGACACTACTTCCTGAGCTGCGCTGGTGACAAATTTTGCAAGGACTCTTTGTTTAAACGCCACTATGCATTACCGTTCCCTTTGTGAAGATCGGCTCGTGAGAAAAGGAAACATGAGAGATTCATTCCTGAGCTAGTTCACAACGAGCCACGCTTCAAGAGCGCTTAGGATGCGATAATGCCCATTTGACAGAGATCGGTTCGCGAGCAATAGGAAAATCAGATATTCATTCCTGCTCTTTTCTAGGGAGCAATTTCTCAAGGACTCTTCGTCTGAAAGCCATAAGGAATGTCTCCTGCCGCTTTGAAAGAGATCGGCTCGTGAGAAAGTCAAAAATGAGATAATCGTTCCTGATCTGTGCTGGTGACTACTCTTTCATGGGACCATTCTTGAAAACCCCATAGGATGCACTGCAAATGGTTTCCAAAAATTCGATTCTTGAACTACGCTACTGACAAATTACTCATGGAATCATGCTTTGAAGGCCATTGGGATGCATTGCTAATGGTTTGGAAGTGATCGGTCCGTGAAAAAGGAGCTATACATTCCTGATCTGTGGTACTAATAAATTTCTCGGGGACTCTTCTTCTAAAAGCCATCAGGATTGTCTCCTGCCGGTTTGAAAGCGATCGGGTCGTCAGACAGACGAACAAAGAGAAATTAATTCCTGATCTGTGCTACTGAAACATTGCTCATGTAGTCATGCTTCAAAAGACATTAGGATGCTCTGCTAATGATTTGCTAGGGATCGGTTAGTGAGCAATACAAACAATGTGAAAAGACTTCCTGAGCTGTGCTAGTGACAATTTCTCAAGGAATACTGCTTCAAGAGCGATCAGGATGCTATAATTCTCATTTGGACGAGATCGGTTGGTGAGCTATACGAAAATCCGATATTTAGTCCTGCTCGGTTCTAGGGAGTAATTTCTCAAGGACTCTTTGTCTAAAAACATTCCTTATGAGGAATGTCTCCTTTCGGTTTCAAAGAGATCGGTTCGTGAGAAAGACGAAGAAAATGTGCAAAGTCCTTTGTGAATTGTGCTAGTGACATTTTTTTCAAGGAATCTTTGCTTAATCGCCACGAGGATGCACTACTGGTCAGGGGTAGAAATCGGTTCTTGAGAAAAAGGATCGTGAGAGATTCATTCCCGAAGTGGGCTAGGGAGAAATTTCACATGGAATCCCGCTTCAAAAGACACTAGTATTGTTTGCTTGTGGTTTGGAAGAGATGTGTTTC
Source organism: Emys orbicularis (assembly GCF_028017835.1). NCBI lineage: Eukaryota > Metazoa > Chordata > Testudines > Emydidae > Emys > Emys orbicularis. The sequence continues at coordinate 27,548,291 of NC_088700.1, read as the reverse complement.
TGAGAATACTGAAAATGCGAAATGCATTGCTAATCTGAGTTAGGGAAAAATTTCGCAAGGAATCATCTTCTAAAAGCCAAAAGGATGCTCTGTTAGTGGTTTGAAAGCGATCGGTTCCTGAGAAAAGTGGATAATGCGAATTATATTCCTGTGACAGTGAAAATTTCACATGGAGTCATGGTTCAAAAGACATCAGAATGCTCTGCTCATGGTTTGGTGGAGATCACTTAGTCAGAAAAACAAAAAATATGAAAATGCTTTCTGAGCTGCGCTAGTGACCATTTTTTCAAGGAACCTTTGCTTGAACGCCACTAGCACGCACTACTTGTCAGATGGTAGAGATTGGTTTGTGTGAAAAGGAATCATGAGAGCTTTAGTCCTGATCTCTGCTCGGGACAATTCTCCCAAGGAGTCACGCTCCAAAAGACATTAGTATTGTCTGCTAGTGGTTTGGAAGAGATACCTTTGTGAGAATACTGAAAAGGAGAAATACATTGCTGAACTATGCTAGTGATAAATTTTTCAAGGAATCTTCGTCTGAAAACAATTACAAGACAGTGCTAAACGATTGGTAGAGCTGGGTTTGTGAGAAAGACTAAAAATGAGAAACACATTCCTGATCACTGCTATGACAAAGTTCTCATGGAATCATGCTTCAAAAGGCTCCAGAATGCTATGCTAATGGTTTGGACGAGATCTATTAGTGAGTAACGAACAAATGTGCAAATCCTTCCTGAGCTGCGCTAGCGACCAATTTCTCAAGGAATAGTTGTTTAAACGGTACGAGGATGCACTACTGGTCAGTTGGTTGAGATCGGTTCGTGAGAAAAAGAAACATGAGGGATTCATTCCTGATCTGGGCTACGGACAAATTGCACATGGAATCGCCCTTCAAGAGACATCAGGGTGCTCTGCTCATGGCTTGGTAGAGATCACTTAGTGAGAAATACCAAAAATATGAAAATGCTTCCTGAGCTGCACAAGTGACACATTTTTTTCAAGGACTCTTTGTTTAAATGCCACTAGGAGGCACTACTGGTCTGTTGGTAGGGATCGGTTAGTGTGAAAAGGAAACATGAGAGATTCTTTCCTGATCTCTGCTGGGGACAAATGTCACAAGGAATCACGCTTCAAAAGACATTACTATGGTCTGCTTCTAGTTTGGAAGAGATGGATTTGTGAGAATACTGAAAATGAGAAATACATTGCTGATCTGAGCTAAGGAAATTTTTTTGCAAGGAATCATCTTTTAAAAGCCATTAGGATGCTCTGCGAGTGGTTTATAAGAGATCGGTTCCTGAGAAATATGGATAATGCGAATTATATTCCTGCTCTGTGATAGTGAGAAATTTCTCATGGACTCATGCTTCTAAAGTGACTAGGATGCTCTGCTAGTGGTTTGTTAGAGATCAGTTAGTGAGAAATACCAAAAATATGACACTACTTCCTGAGCTGCGCTGGTGACAAATTTTGCAAGGACTCTTTGTTTAAACGCCACTATGCATTACCGTTCCCTTTGTGAAGATCGGCTCGTGAGAAAAGGAAACATGAGAGATTCATTCCTGAGCTAGTTCACAACGAGCCACGCTTCAAGAGCGCTTAGGATGCGATAATGCCCATTTGACAGAGATCGGTTCGCGAGCAATAGGAAAATCAGATATTCATTCCTGCTCTTTTCTAGGGAGCAATTTCTCAAGGACTCTTCGTCTGAAAGCCATAAGGAATGTCTCCTGCCGCTTTGAAAGAGATCGGCTCGTGAGAAAGTCAAAAATGAGATAATCGTTCCTGATCTGTGCTGGTGACTACTCTTTCATGGGACCATTCTTGAAAACCCCATAGGATGCACTGCAAATGGTTTCGAAAAATTCGATTCTTGAACTACGCTACTGACAAATTACTCATGGAATCATGCTTTGAAGGCCATTGGGATGCATTGCTAATGGTTTGGAAGTGATCGGTCCGTGAAAAAGGAGCTATACATTCCTGATCTGTGGTACTAATAAATTTCTCGGGGACTCTTCTTCTAAAAGCCATCAGGATTGTCTCCTGCCGGTTTGAAAGCGATCGGGTCGTCAGACAGACGAACAAAGAGAAATTAATTCCTGATCTGTGCTACTGAAACATTGCTCATGTAGTCATGCTTCAAAAGACATTAGGATGCTCTGCTAATGATTTGCTAGGGATCGGTTAGTGAGCAATACAAACAATGTGAAAAGACTTCCTGAGCTGTGCTAGTGACAATTTCTCAAGGAATACTGCTTCAAGAGCGATCAGGATGCTATAATTCTCATTTGGACGAGATCGGTTGGTGAGCTATACGAAATTCCGATATTTAGTCCTGCTCGGTTCTAGGGAGTAATTTCTCAAGGACTCTTTGTCTAAAAACATTCCTTATGAGGAATGTCTCCTTTCGGTTTCAAAGAGATCGGTTCGTGAGAAAGACGAAGAAAATGTGCAAAATCCTTTGTGAATTGTGCTAGTGACATTTTTTTCAAGGAATCTTTGCTTAATCGCCACGAGGATGCACTACTGGTCAGGGGTAGAAATCGGTTCTTGAGAAAAAGGATCGTGAGAGATTCATTCCCGAAGTGGGCTAGGGAGAAATTTCACATGGAATCCCGCTTCAAAAGACACTAGTATTGTTTGCTTGTGGTTTGGAAGAGATGTGTTTCTGAGAATACTGAAAATGCGAAATGCATTGCTAATCTGAGTTAGGGAAAAATTTCGCAAGGAATCATCTTCTAAAAGCCAAAAGGATGCTCTGTTAGTGGTTTGAAAGCGATCGGTTCCTGAGAAAAGTGGATAATGCGAATTATATTCCTGTGACAGTGAAAATTTCACATGGAGTCATGGGTCAAAAGACATCAGAATGCTCTGCTCATGGTTTGGTGGAGATCACTTAGTCAGAAAAACAAAAAATATGAAAATGCTTTCTGAGCTGCGCTAGTGACCATTTTTTCAAGGAACCTTTGCTTGAACGCCACTAGCACGCACTACTTGTCAGATGGTAGAGATTGGTTTGTGTGAAAAGGAATCATGAGAGCTTTAGTCCTGATCTCTGCTCGGGACAATTCTCCCAAGGAGTCACGCTCCAAAAGACATTAGTATTGTCTGCTAGTGGTTTGGAAGAGATACCTTTGTGAGAATACTGAAAAGGAGAAATACATTGCTGAACTATGCTAGTGATAAATTTTTCAAGGAATCTTCGTCTGAAAACAATTACAAGACAGTGCTAAACGATTGGTAGAGCTGGGTTTGTGAGAAAGACTAAAAATGAGAAACACATTCCTGATCACTGCTATGACAAAGTTCTCATGGAATCATGCTTCAAAAGGCTCCAGAATGCTATGCTAATGGTTTGGACGAGATCTATTAGTGAGTAACGAACAAATGTGCAAATCCTTCCTGAGCTGCGCTAGCGACCAATTTCTCAAGGAATAGTTGTTTAAACGGTACGAGGATGCACTACTGGTCAGTTGGTTGAGATCGGTTCGTGAGAAAAAGAAACATGAGGGATTCATTCCTGATCTGGGCTACGGACAAATTGCACATGGAATCGCCCTTCAAGAGACATCAGGGTGCTCTGCTCATGGCTTGGTAGAGATCACTTAGTGAGAAATACCAAAAATATGAAAATGCTTCCTGAGCTGCACAAGTGACACATTTTTTTCAAGGACTCTTTGTTTAAACGCCACTAGGAGGCACTACTGGTCTGTTGGTAGGGATCGGTTAGTGTGAAAAGGAAACATGAGAGATTCTTTCCTGATCTCTGCTGGGGACAAATGTCACAAGGAATCACGCTTCAAAAGACATTACTATGGTCTGCTTCTAGTTTGGAAGAGATGGATTTGTGAGAATACTGAAAATGAGAAATACATTGCTGATCTGAGCTAAGGAAATTTTTTTGCAAGGAATCATCTTTTAAAAGCCATTAGGATGCTCTGCGAGTGGTTTATAAGAGATCGGTTCCTGAGAAATATGGATAATGCGAATTATATTCCTGCTCTGTGATAGTGAGAAATTTCTCATGGACTCATGCTTCTAAAGTGACTAGGATGCTCTGCTAGTGGTTTGTTAGAGATCAGTTAGTGAGAAATACCAAAAATATGACACTACTTCCTGAGCTGCGCTGGTGACAAATTTTGCAAGGACTCTTTGTTTAAACGCCACTATGCATTACCGTTCCCTTTGTGAAGATCGGCTCGTGAGAAAAGGAAACATGAGAGATTCATTCCTGAGCTAGTTCACAACGAGCCACGCTTCAAGAGCGCTTAGGATGCGATAATGCCCATTTGACAGAGATCGGTTCGCGAGCAATAGGAAAATCAGATATTCATTCCTGCTCTTTTCTAGGGAGCAATTTCTCAAGGACTCTTCGTCTGAAAGCCATAAGGAATGTCTCCTGCCGCTTTGAAAGAGATCGGCTCGTGAGAAAGTCAAAAATGAGATAATCGTTCCTGATCTGTGCTGGTGACTACTCTTTCATGGGACCATTCTTGAAAACACCATAGGATGCACTGCAAATGGTTTCCAAAAATTCGATTCTTGAACTACGCTACTGACAAATTACTCATGGAATCATGCTTTGAAGGCCATTGGGATGCATTGCTAATGGTTTGGAAGTGATCGGTCCGTGAAAAAGGAGCTATACATTCCTGATCTGTGGTACTAATAAATTTCTCGGGGACTCTTCTTCTAAAAGCCATCAGGATTGTCTCCTGCCGGTTTGAAAGCGATCGGGTCGTCAGACAGACGAACAAAGAGAAATTAATTCCTGATCTGTGCTACTGAAACATTGCTCATGTAGTCATGCTTCAAAAGACATTAGGATGCTCTGCTAATGATTTGCTAGGGATCGGTTAGTGAGCAATACAAACAATGTGAAAAGACTTCCTGAGCTGTGCTAGTGACAATTTCTCAAGGAATACTGCTTCAAGAGCGATCAGGATGCTATAATTCTCATTTGGACGAGATCGGTTGGTGAGCTATACGAAAATCCGATATTTAGTCCTGCTCGGTTCTAGGGAGTAATTTCTCAAGGACTCTTTGTCTAAAAACATTCCTTATGAGGAATGTCTCCTTTCGGTTTCAAAGAGATCGGTTCGTGAGAAAGACGAAGAAAATGTGCAAAGTCCTTTGTGAATTGTGCTAGTGACATTTTTTTCAAGGAATCTTTGCTTAATCGCCACGAGGATGCACTACTGGTCAGGGGTAGAAATCGGTTCTTGAGAAAAAGGATCGTGAGAGATTCATTCCCGAAGTGGGCTAGGGAGAAATTTCACATGGAATCCCGCTTCAAAAGACACTAGTATTGTTTGCTTGTGGTTTGGAAGAGATGTGTTTCTGAGAATACTGAAAATGCGAAATGCATTGCTAATCTGAGTTAGGGAAAAATTTCGCAAGGAATCATCTTCTAAAAGCCAAAAGGATGCTCTGTTAGTGGTTTGAAAGCGATCGGTTCCTGAGAAAAGTGGATAATGCGAATTATATTCCTGTGACAGTGAAAATTTCACATGGAGTCATGGTTCAAAAGACATCAGAATGCTCTGCTCATGGTTTGGTGGAGATCACTTAGTCAGAAAAACAAAAAATATGAAAATGCTTTCTGAGCTGCGCTAGTGACCATTTTTTCAAGGAACCTTTGCTTGAACGCCACTAGCACGCACTACTTGTCAGATGGTAGAGATTGGTTTGTGTGAAAAGGAATCATGAGAGCTTTAGTCCTGATCTCTGCTCGGGACAATTCTCCCAAGGAGTCACGCTCCAAAAGACATTAGTATTGTCTGCTAGTGGTTTGGAAGAGATACCTTTGTGAGAATACTGAAAAGGAGAAATACATTGCTGAACTATGCTAGTGATAAATTTTTCAAGGAATCTTCATCTGAAAACAATTACAAGACAGTGCTAAACGATTGGTAGAGCTGGGTTTGTGAGAAAGACTAAAAATGAGAAACACATTCCTGATCACTGCTATGACAAAGTTCTCATGGAATCATGCTTCAAAAGGCTCCAGAATGCTATGCTAATGGTTTGGACGAGATCTATTAGTGAGTAACGAACAAATGTGCAAATCCTTCCTGAGCTGCGCTAGCGACCAATTTCTCAAGGAATAGTTGTTTAAACGGTACGAGGATGCACTACTGGTCAGTTGGTTGAGATCGGTTCGTGAGAAAAAGAAACATGAGGGATTCATTCCTGATCTGGGCTACGGACAAATTGCACATGGAATCGCCCTTCAAGAGACATCAGGGTGCTCTGCTCATGGCTTGGTAGAGATCACTTAGTGAGAAATACCAAAAATATGAAAATGCTTCCTGAGCTGCACAAGTGACACATTTTTTTCAAGGACTCTTTGTTTAAACGCCACTAGGAGGCACTACTGGTCTGTTGGTAGGGATCGGTTAGTGTGAAAAGGAAACATGAGAGATTCTTTCCTGATCTCTGCTGGGGACAAATGTCACAAGGAATCACGCTTCAAAAGACATTACTATGGTCTGCTTCTAGTTTGGAAGAGATGGATTTGTGAGAATACTGAAAATGAGAAATACATTGCTGATCTGAGCTAAGGAAATTTTTTTGCAAGGAATCATCTTTTAAAAGCCATTAGGATGCTCTGCGAGTGGTTTATAAGAGATCGGTTCCTGAGAAATATGGATAATGCGAATTATATTCCTGCTCTGTGATAGTGAGAAATTTCTCATGGACTCATGCTTCTAAAGTGACTAGGATGCTCTGCTAGTGGTTTGTTAGAGATCAGTTAGTGAGAAATACCAAAAATATGACACTACTTCCTGAGCTGCGCTGGTGACAAATTTTGCAAGGACTCTTTGTTTAAACGCCACTATGCATTACCGTTCCCTTTGTGAAGATCGGCTCGTGAGAAAAGGAAACATGAGAGATTCATTCCTGAGCTAGTTCACAACGAGCCACGCTTCAAGAGCGCTTAGGATGCGATAATGCCCATTTGACAGAGATCGGTTCGCGAGCAATAGGAAAATCAGATATTCATTCCTGCTCTTTTCTAGGGAGCAATTTCTCAAGGACTCTTCGTCTGAAAGCCATAAGGAATGTCTCCTGCCGCTTTGAAAGAGATCGGCTCGTGAGAAAGTCAAAAATGAGATAATCGTTCCTGATCTGTGCTGGTGACTACTCTTTCATGGGACCATTCTTGAAAACCCCATAGGATGCACTGCAAATGGTTTCCAAAAATTCGATTCTTGAACTACGCTACTGACAAATTACTCATGGAATCATGCTTTGAAGGCCATTGGGATGCATTGCTAATGGTTTGGAAGTGATCGGTCCGTGAAAAAGGAGCTATACATTCCTGATCTGTGGTACTAATAAATTTCTCGGGGACTCTTCTTCTAAAAGCCATCAGGATTGTCTCCTGCCGGTTTGAAAGCGATCGGGTCGTCAGACAGACGAACAAAGAGAAATTAATTCCTGATCTGTGCTACTGAAACATTGCTCATGTAGTCATGCTTCAAAAGACATTAGGATGCTCTGCTAATGATTTGCTAGGGATCGGTTAGTGAGCAATACAAACAATGTGAAAAGACTTCCTGAGCTGTGCTAGTGACAATTTCTCAAGGAATACTGCTTCAAGAGCGATCAGGATGCTATAATTCTCATTTGGACGAGATCGGTTGGTGAGCTATACGAAAATCCGATATTTAGTCCTGCTCGGTTCTAGGGAGTAATTTCTCAAGGACTCTTTGTCTAAAAACATTCCTTATGAGGAATGTCTCCTTTCGGTTTCAAAGAGATCGGTTCGTGAGAAAGACGAAGAAAATGTGCAAAGTCCTTTGTGAATTGTGCTAGTGACATTTTTTTCAAGGAATCTTTGCTTAATCGCCACGAGGATGCACTACTGGTCAGGGGTAGAAATCGGTTCTTGAGAAAAAGGATCGTGAGAGATTCATTCCCGAAGTGGGCTAGGGAGAAATTTCACATGGAATCCCGCTTCAAAAGACACTAGTATTGTTTGCTTGTGGTTTGGAAGAGATGTGTTTCTGAGAATACTGAAAATGCGAAATGCATTGCTAATCTGAGTTAGGGAAAAATTTCGCAAGGAATCATCGTCTAAAAGCCAAAAGGATGCTCTGTTAGTGGTTTGAAAGCGATCGGTTCCTGAGAAAAGTGGATAATGCGAATTATATTCCTGTGACAGTGAAAATTTCACATGGAGTCATGGTTCAAAAGACATCAGAATGCTCTGCTCATGGTTTGGTGGAGATCACTTAGTCAGAAAAACAAAAAATATGAAAATGCTTTCTGAGCTGCGCTAGTGACCATTTTTTCAAGGAACCTTTGCTTGAACGCCACTAGCACGCACTACTTGTCAGATGGTAGAGATTGGTTTGTGTGAAAAGGAATCATGAGAGCTTTAGTCCTGATCTCTGCTCGGGACAATTCTCCCAAGGAGTCACGCTCCAAAAGACATTAGTATTGTCTGCTAATGGTTTGGAAGAGATACCTTTGTGAGAATACTGAAAAGGAGAAATACATTGCTGAACTATGCTAGTGATAAATTTTTCAAGGAATCTTCGTCTGAAAACAATTACAAGACAGTGCTAAACGATTGGTAGAGCTGGGTTTGTGAGAAAGACTAAAAATGAGAAACACATTCCTGATCACTGCTATGACAAAGTTCTCATGGAATCATGCTTCAAAAGGCTCCAGAATGCTATGCTAATGGTTTGGACGAGATCTATTAGTGAGTAACGAACAAATGTGCAAATCCTTCCTGAGCTGCGCTAGCGACCAATTTCTCAAGGAATAGTTGTTTAAACGGTACGAGGATGCACTACTGGTCAGTTGGTTGAGATCGGTTCGTGAGAAAAAGAAACATGAGGGATTCATTCCTGATCTGGGCTACGGACAAATTGCACATGGAATCGCCCTTCAAGAGACATCAGGGTGCTCTGCTCATGGCTTGGTAGAGATCACTTAGTGAGAAATACCAAAAATATGAAAATGCTTCCTGAGCTGCACAAGTGACACATTTTTTTCAAGGACTCTTTGTTTAAACGCCACTAGGAGGCACTACTGGTCTGTTGGTAGGGATCGGTTAGTGTGAAAAGGAAACATGAGAGATTCTTTCCTGATCTCTGCTGGGGACAAATGTCACAAGGAATCACGCTTCAAAAGACATTACTATGGTCTGCTTCTAGTTTGGAAGAGATGGATTTGTGAGAATACTGAAAATGAGAAATACATTGCTGATCTGAGCTAAGGAAATTTTTTTGCAAGGAATCATCTTTTAAAAGCCATTAGGATGCTCTGCGAGTGGTTTATAAGAGATCGGTTCCTGAGAAATATGGATAATGCGAATTATATTCCTGCTCTGTGATAGTGAGAAATTTCTCATGGACTCATGCTTCTAAAGTGACTAGGATGCTCTGCTAGTGGTTTGTTAGAGATCAGTTAGTGAGAAATACCAAAAATATGACACTACTTCCTGAGCTGCGCTGGTGACAAATTTTGCAAGGACTCTTTGTTTAAACGCCACTATGCATTACCGTTCCCTTTGTGAAGATCGGCTCGTGAGAAAAGGAAACATGAGAGATTCATTCCTGAGCTAGTTCACAACGAGCCACGCTTCAAGAGCGCTTAGGATGCGATAATGCCCATTTGACAGAGATCGGTTCGCGAGCAATAGGAAAATCAGATATTCATTCCTGCTCTTTTCTAGGGAGCAATTTCTCAAGGACTCTTCGTCTGAAAGCCATAAGGAATGTCTCCTGCCGCTTTGAAAGAGATCGGCTCGTGAGAAAGTCAAAAATGAGATAATCGTTCCTGATCTGTGCTGGTGACTACTCTTTCATGGGACCATTCTTGAAAACCCCATAGGATGCACTGCAAATGGTTTCCAAAAATTCGATTCTTGAACTACGCTACTGACAAATTACTCATGGAATCATGCTTTGAAGGCCATTGGGATGCATTGCTAATGGTTTGGAAGTGATCGGTCCGTGAAAAAGGAGCTATACATTCCTGATCTGTGGTACTAATAAATTTCTCGGGGACTCTTCTTCTAAAAGCCATCAGGATTGTCTCCTGCCGGTTTGAAAGCGATCGGGTCGTCAGACAGACGAACAAAGAGAAATTAATTCCTGATCTGTGCTACTGAAACATTGCTCATGTAGTCATGCTTCAAAAGACATTAGGATGCTCTGCTAATGATTTGCTAGGGATCGGTTAGTGAGCAATACAAACAATGTGAAAAGACTTCCTGAGCTGTGCTAGTGACAATTTCTCAAGGAATACTGCTTCAAGAGCGATCAGGATGCTATAATTCTCATTTGGACGAGATCGGTTGGTGAGCTATACGAAAATCCGATATTTAGTCCTGCTCGGTTCTAGGGAGTAATTTCTCAAGGACTCTTTGTCTAAAAACATTCCTTATGAGGAATGTCTCCTTTCGGTTTCAAAGAGATCGGTTCGTGAGAAAGACGAAGAAAATGTGCAAAGTCCTTTGTGAATTGTGCTAGTGACATTTTTTTCAAGGAATCTTTGCTTAATCGCCACGAGGATGCACTACTGGTCAGGGGTAGAAATCGGTTCTTGAGAAAAAGGATCGTGAGAGATTCATTCCCGAAGTGGGCTAGGGAGAAATTTCACATGGAATCCCGCTTCAAAAGACACTAGTATTGTTTGCTTGTGGTTTGGAAGAGATGTGTTTCTGAGAATACTGAAAATGCGAAATGCATTGCTAATCTGAGTTAGGGAAAAATTTCGCAAGGAATCATCGTCTAAAAGCCAAAAGGATGCTCTGTTAGTGGTTTGAAAGCGATCGGTTCCTGAGAAAAGTGGATAATGCGAATTATATTCCTGTGACAGTGAAAATTTCACATGGAGTCATGGTTCAAAAGACATCAGAATGCTCTGCTCATGGTTTGGTGGAGATCACTTAGTCAGAAAAACAAAAAATATGAAAATGCTTTCTGAGCTGCGCTAGTGACCATTTTTTCAAGGAACCTTTGCTTGAACGCCACTAGCACGCACTACTTGTCAGATGGTAGAGATTGGTTTGTGTGAAAAGGAATCATGAGAGCTTTAGTCCTGATCTCTGCTCGGGACAATTCTCCCAAGGAGTCACGCTCCAAAAGACATTAGTATTGTCTGCTAGTGGTTTGGAAGAGATACCTTTGTGAGAATACTGAAAAGGAGAAATACATTGCTGAACTATGCTAGTGATAAATTTTTCAAGGAATCTTCGTCTGAAAACAATTACAAGACAGTGCTAAACGATTGGTAGAGCTGGGTTTGTGAGAAAGACTAAAAATGAGAAACACATTCCTGATCACTGCTATGACAAAGTTCTCATGGAATCATGCTTCAAAAGGCTCCAGAATGCTATGCTAATGGTTTGGACGAGATCTATTAGTGAGTAACGAACAAATGTGCAAATCCTTCCTGAGCTGCGCTAGCGACCAATTTCTCAAGGAATAGTTGTTTAAACGGTACGAGGATGCACTACTGGTCAGTTGGTTGAGATCGGTTCGTGAGAAAAAGAAACATGAGGGATTCATTCCTGATCTGGGCTACGGACAAATTGCACATGGAATCGCCCTTCAAGAGACATCAGGGTGCTCTGCTCATGGCTTGGTAGAGATCACTTAGTGAGAAATACCAAAAATATGAAAATGCTTCCTGAGCTGCACAAGTGACACATTTTTTTCAAGGACTCTTTGTTTAAACGCCACTAGGAGGCACTACTGGTCTGTTGGTAGGGATCGGTTAGTGTGAAAAGGAAACATGAGAGATTCTTTCCTGATCTCTGCTGGGGACAAATGTCACAAGGAATCACGCTTCAAAAGACATTACTATGGTCTGCTTCTAGTTTGGAAGAGATGGATTTGTGAGAATACTGAAAATGAGAAATACATTGCTGATCTGAGCTAAGGAAATTTTTTTGCAAGGAATCATCTTTTAAAAGCCATTAGGATGCTCTGCGAGTGGTTTATAAGAGATCGGTTCCTGAGAAATATGGATAATGCGAATTATATTCCTGCTCTGTGATAGTGAGAAATTTCTCATGGACTCATGCTTCTAAAGTGACTAGGATGCTCTGCTAGTGGTTTGTTAGAGATCAGTTAGTGAGAAATACCAAAAATATGACACTACTTCCTGAGCTGCGCTGGTGACAAATTTTGCAAGGACTCTTTGTTTAAACGCCACTATGCATTACCGTTCCCTTTGTGAAGATCGGCTCGTGAGAAAAGGAAACATGAGAGATTCATTCCTGAGCTAGTTCACAACGAGCCACGCTTCAAGAGCGCTTAGGATGCGATAATGCCCATTTGACAGAGATCGGTTCGCGAGCAATAGGAAAATCAGATATTCATTCCTGCTCTTTTCTAGGGAGCAATTTCTCAAGGACTCTTCGTCTGAAAGCCATAAGGAATGTCTCCTGCCGCTTTGAAAGAGATCGGCTCGTGAGAAAGTCAAAAATGAGATAATCGTTCCTGATCTGTGCTGGTGACTACTCTTTCATGGGACCATTCTTGAAAACACCATAGGATGCACTGCAAATGGTTTCCAAAAATTCGATTCTTGAACTACGCTACTGACAAATTACTCATGGAATCATGCTTTGAAGGCCATTGGGATGCATTGCTAATGGTTTGGAAGTGATCGGTCCGTGAAAAAGGAGCTATACATTCCTGATCTGTGGTACTAATAAATTTCTCGGGGACTCTTCTTCTAAAAGCCATCAGGATTGTCTCCTGCCGGTTTGAAAGCGATCGGGTCGTCAGACAGACGAACAAAGAGAAATTAATTCCTGATCTGTGCTACTGAAACATTGCTCATGTAGTCATGCTTCAAAAGACATTAGGATGCTCTGCTAATGATTTGCTAGGGATCGGTTAGTGAGCAATACAAACAATGTGAAAAGACTTCCTGAGCTGTGCTAGTGACAATTTCTCAAGGAATACTGCTTCAAGAGCGATCAGGATGCTATAATTCTCATTTGGACGAGATCGGTTGGTGAGCTATACGAAAATCCGATATTTAGTCCTGCTCGGTTCTAGGGAGTAATTTCTCAAGGACTCTTTGTCTAAAAACATTCCTTATGAGGAATGTCTCCTTTCGGTTTCAAAGAGATCGGTTCGTGAGAAAGACGAAGAAAATGTGCAAAGTCCTTTGTGAATTGTGCTAGTGACATTTTTTTCAAGGAATCTTTGCTTAATCGCCACGAGGATGCACTACTGGTCAGGGGTAGAAATCGGTTCTTGAGAAAAAGGATCGTGAGAGATTCATTCCCGAAGTGGGCTAGGGAGAAATTTCACATGGAATCCCGCTTCAAAAGACACTAGTATTGTTTGCTTGTGGTTTGGAAGAGATGTGTTTCTGAGAATACTGAAAATGCGAAATGCATTGCTAATCTGAGTTAGGGAAAAATTTCGCAAGGAATCATCGTCTAAAAGCCAAAAGGATGCTCTGTTAGTGGTTTGAAAGCGATCGGTTCCTGAGAAAAGTGGATAATGCGAATTATATTCCTGTGACAGTGAAAATTTCACATGGAGTCATGGTTCAAAAGACATCAGAATGCTCTGCTCATGGTTTGGTGGAGATCACTTAGTCAGAAAAACAAAAAATATGAAAATGCTTTCTGAGCTGCGCTAGTGACCATTTTTTCAAGGAACCTTTGCTTGAACGCCACTAGCACGCACTACTTGTCAGATGGTAGAGATTGGTTTGTGTGAAAAGGAATCATGAGAGCTTTAGTCCTGATCTCTGCTCGGGACAATTCTCCCAAGGAGTCACGCTCCAAAAGACATTAGTATTGTCTGCTAGTGGTTTGGAAGAGATACCTTTGTGAGAATACTGAAAAGGAGAAATACATTGCTGAACTATGCTAGTGATAAATTTTTCAAGGAATCTTCGTCTGAAAACAATTACAAGACAGTGCTAAACGATTGGTAGAGCTGGGTTTGTGAGAAAGACTAAAAATGAGAAACACATTCCTGATCACTGCTATGACAAAGTTCTCATGGAATCATGCTTCAAAAGGCTCCAGAATGCTATGCTAATGGTTTGGACGAGATCTATTAGTGAGTAACGAACAAATGTGCAAATCCTTCCTGAGCTGCGCTAGCGACCAATTTCTCAAGGAATAGTTGTTTAAACGGTACGAGGATGCACTACTGGTCAGTTGGTTGAGATCGGTTCGTGAGAAAAAGAAACATGAGGGATTCATTCCTGATCTGGGCTACGGACAAATTGCACATGGAATCGCCCTTCAAGAGACATCAGGGTGCTCTGCTCATGGCTTGGTAGAGATCACTTAGTGAGAAATACCAAAAATATGAAAATGCTTCCTGAGCTGCACAAGTGACACATTTTTTTCAAGGACTCTTTGTTTAAACGCCACTAGGAGGCACTACTGGTCTGTTGGTAGGGATCGGTTAGTGTGAAAAGGAAACATGAGAGATTCTTTCCTGATCTCTGCTGGGGACAAATGTCACAAGGAATCACGCTTCAAAAGACATTACTATGGTCTGCTTCTAGTTTGGAAGAGATGGATTTGTGAGAATACTGAAAATGAGAAATACATTGCTGATCTGAGCTAAGGAAATTTTTTTGCAAGGAATCATCTTTTAAAAGCCATTAGGATGCTCTGCGAGTGGTTTATAAGAGATCGGTTCCTGAGAAATATGGATAATGCGAATTATATTCCTGCTCTGTGATAGTGAGAAATTTCTCATGGACTCATGCTTCTAAAGTGACTAGGATGCTCTGCTAGTGGTTTGTTAGAGATCAGTTAGTGAGAAATACCAAAAATATGACACTACTTCCTGAGCTGCGCTGGTGACAAATTTTGCAAGGACTCTTTGTTTAAACGCCACTATGCATTACCGTTCCCTTTGTGAAGATCGGCTCGTGAGAAAAGGAAACATGAGAGATTCATTCCTGAGCTAGTTCACAACGAGCCACGCTTCAAGAGCGCTTAGGATGCGATAATGCCCATTTGACAGAGATCGGTTCGCGAGCAATAGGAAAATCAGATATTCATTCCTGCTCTTTTCTAGGGAGCAATTTCTCAAGGACTCTTCGTCTGAAAGCCATAAGGAATGTCTCCTGCCGCTTTGAAAGAGATCGGCTCGTGAGAAAGTCAAAAATGAGATAATCGTTCCTGATCTGTGCTGGTGACTACTCTTTCATGGGACCATTCTTGAAAACCCCATAGGATGCACTGCAAATGGTTTCCAAAAATTCGATTCTTGAACTACGCTACTGACAAATTACTCATGGAATCATGCTTTGAAGGCCATTGGGATGCATTGCTAATGGTTTGGAAGTGATCGGTCCGTGAAAAAGGAGCTATACATTCCTGATCTGTGGTACTAATAAATTTCTCGGGGACTCTTCTTCTAAAAGCCATCAGGATTGTCTCCTGCCGGTTTGAAAGCGATCGGGTCGTCAGACAGACGAACAAAGAGAAATTAATTCCTGATCTGTGCTACTGAAACATTGCTCATGTAGTCATGCTTCAAAAGACATTAGGATGCTCTGCTAATGATTTGCTAGGGATCGGTTAGTGAGCAATACAAACAATGTGAAAAGACTTCCTGAGCTGTGCTAGTGACAATTTCTCAAGGAATACTGCTTCAAGAGCGATCAGGATGCTATAATTCTCATTTGGACGAGATCGGTTGGTGAGCTATACGAAAATCCGATATTTAGTCCTGCTCGGTTCTAGGGAGTAATTTCTCAAGGACTCTTTGTCTAAAAACATTCCTTATGAGGAATGTCTCCTTTCGGTTTCAAAGAGATCGGTTCGTGAGAAAGACGAAGAAAATGTGCAAAGTCCTTTGTGAATTGTGCTAGTGACATTTTTTTCAAGGAATCTTTGCTTAATCGCCACGAGGATGCACTACTGGTCAGGGGTAGAAATCGGTTCTTGAGAAAAAGGATCGTGAGAGATTCATTCCCGAAGTGGGCTAGGGAGAAATTTCACATGGAATCCCGCTTCAAAAGACACTAGTATTGTTTGCTTGTGGTTTGGAAGAGATGTGTTTCTGAGAATACTGAAAATGCGAAATGCATTGCTAATCTGAGTTAGGGAAAAATTTCGCAAGGAATCATCGTCTAAAAGCCAAAAGGATGCTCTGTTAGTGGTTTGAAAGCGATCGGTTCCTGAGAAAAGTGGATAATGCGAATTATATTCCTGTGACAGTGAAAATTTCACATGGAGTCATGGTTCAAAAGACATCAGAATGCTCTGCTCATGGTTTGGTGGAGATCACTTAGTCAGAAAAACAAAAAATATGAAAATGCTTTCTGAGCTGCGCTAGTGACCATTTTTTCAAGGAACCTTTGCTTGAACGCCACTAGCACGCACTACTTGTCAGATGGTAGAGATTGGTTTGTGTGAAAAGGAATCATGAGAGCTTTAGTCCTGATCTCTGCTCGGGACAATTCTCCCAAGGAGTCACGCTCCAAAAGACATTAGTATTGTCTGCTAGTGGTTTGGAAGAGATACCTTTGTGAGAATACTGAAAAGGAGAAATACATTGCTGAACTATGCTAGTGATAAATTTTTCAAGGAATCTTCGTCTGAAAACAATTACAAGACAGTGCTAAACGATTGGTAGAGCTGGGTTTGTGAGAAAGACTAAAAATGAGAAACACATTCCTGATCACTGCTATGACAAAGTTCTCATGGAATCATGCTTCAAAAGGCTCCAGAATGCTATGCTAATGGTTTGGACGAGATCTATTAGTGAGTAACGAACAAATGTGCAAATCCTTCCTGAGCTGCGCTAGCGACCAATTTCTCAAGGAATAGTTGTTTAAACGGTACGAGGATGCACTACTGGTCAGTTGGTTGAGATCGGTTCGTGAGAAAAAGAAACATGAGGGATTCATTCCTGATCTGGGCTACGGACAAATTGCACATGGAATCGCCCTTCAAGAGACATCAGGGTGCTCTGCTCATGGCTTGGTAGAGATCACTTAGTGAGAAATACCAAAAATATGAAAATGCTTCCTGAGCTGCACAAGTGACACATTTTTTTCAAGGACTCTTTGTTTAAACGCCACTAGGAGGCACTACTGGTCTGTTGGTAGGGATCGGTTAGTGTGAAAAGGAAACATGAGAGATTCTTTCCTGATCTCTGCTGGGGACAAATGTCACAAGGAATCACGCTTCAAAAGACATTACTATGGTCTGCTTCTAGTTTGGAAGAGATGGATTTGTGAGAATACTGAAAATGAGAAATACATTGCTGATCTGAGCTAAGGAAATTTTTTTGCAAGGAATCATCTTTTAAAAGCCATTAGGATGCTCTGCGAGTGGTTTATAAGAGATCGGTTCCTGAGAAATATGGATAATGCGAATTATATTCCTGCTCTGTGATAGTGAGAAATTTCTCATGGACTCATGCTTCTAAAGTGACTAGGATGCTCTGCTAGTGGTTTGTTAGAGATCAGTTAGTGAGAAATACCAAAAATATGACACTACTTCCTGAGCTGCGCTGGTGACAAATTTTGCAAGGACTCTTTGTTTAAACGCCACTATGCATTACCGTTCCCTTTGTGAAGATCGGCTCGTGAGAAAAGGAAACATGAGAGATTCATTCCTGAGCTAGTTCACAACGAGCCACGCTTCAAGAGCGCTTAGGATGCGATAATGCCCATTTGACAGAGATCGGTTCGCGAGCAATAGGAAAATCAGATATTCATTCCTGCTCTTTTCTAGGGAGCAATTTCTCAAGGACTCTTCGTCTGAAAGCCATAAGGAATGTCTCCTGCCGCTTTGAAAGAGATCGGCTCGTGAGAAAGTCAAAAATGAGATAATCGTTCCTGATCTGTGCTGGTGACTACTCTTTCATGGGACCATTCTTGAAAACACCATAGGATGCACTGCAAATGGTTTCCAAAAATTCGATTCTTGAACTACGCTACTGACAAATTACTCATGGAATCATGCTTTGAAGGCCATTGGGATGCATTGCTAATGGTTTGGAAGTGATCGGTCCGTGAAAAAGGAGCTATACATTCCTGATCTGTGGTACTAATAAATTTCTCGGGGACTCTTCTTCTAAAAGCCATCAGGATTGTCTCCTGCCGGTTTGAAAGCGATCGGGTCGTCAGACAGACGAACAAAGAGAAATTAATTCCTGATCTGTGCTACTGAAACATTGCTCATGTAGTCATGCTTCAAAAGACATTAGGATGCTCTGCTAATGATTTGCTAGGGATCGGTTAGTGAGCAATACAAACAATGTGAAAAGACTTCCTGAGCTGTGCTAGTGACAATTTCTCAAGGAATACTGCTTCAAGAGCGATCAGGATGCTATAATTCTCATTTGGACGAGATCGGTTGGTGAGCTATACGAAAATCCGATATTTAGTCCTGCTCGGTTCTAGGGAGTAATTTCTCAAGGACTCTTTGTCTAAAAACATTCCTTATGAGGAATGTCTCCTTTCGGTTTCAAAGAGATCGGTTCGTGAGAAAGACGAAGAAAATGTGCAAAGTCCTTTGTGAATTGTGCTAGTGACATTTTTTTCAAGGAATCTTTGCTTAATCGCCACGAGGATGCACTACTGGTCAGGGGTAGAAATCGGTTCTTGAGAAAAAGGATCGTGAGAGATTCATTCCCGAAGTGGGCTAGGGAGAAATTTCACATGGAATCCCGCTTCAAAAGACACTAGTATTGTTTGCTTGTGGTTTGGAAGAGATGTGTTTCTGAGAATACTGAAAATGCGAAATGCATTGCTAATCTGAGTTAGGGAAAAATTTCGCAAGGAATCATCGTCTAAAAGCCAAAAGGATGCTCTGTTAGTGGTTTGAAAGCGATCGGTTCCTGAGAAAAGTGGATAATGCGAATTATATTCCTGTGACAGTGAAAATTTCACATGGAGTCATGGTTCAAAAGACATCAGAATGCTCTGCTCATGGTTTGGTGGAGATCACTTAGTCAGAAAAACAAAAAATATGAAAATGCTTTCTGAGCTGCGCTAGTGACCATTTTTTCAAGGAACCTTTGCTTGAACGCCACTAGCACGCACTACTTGTCAGATGGTAGAGATTGGTTTGTGTGAAAAGGAATCATGAGAGCTTTAGTCCTGATCTCTGCTCGGGACAATTCTCCCAAGGAGTCACGCTCCAAAAGACATTAGTATTGTCTGCTAGTGGTTTGGAAGAGATACCTTTGTGAGAATACTGAAAAGGAGAAATACATTGCTGAACTATGCTAGTGATAAATTTTTCAAGGAATCTTCGTCTGAAAACAATTACAAGACAGTGCTAAACGATTGGTAGAGCTGGGTTTGTGAGAAAGACTAAAAATGAGAAACACATTCCTGATCACTGCTATGACAAAGTTCTCATGGAATCATGCTTCAAAAGGCTCCAGAATGCTATGCTAATGGTTTGGACGAGATCTATTAGTGAGTAACGAACAAATGTGCAAATCCTTCCTGAGCTGCGCTAGCGACCAATTTCTCAAGGAATAGTTGTTTAAACGGTACGAGGATGCACTACTGGTCAGTTGGTTGAGATCGGTTCGTGAGAAAAAGAAACATGAGGGATTCATTCCTGATCTGGGCTACGGACAAATTGCACATGGAATCGCCCTTCAAGAGACATCAGGGTGCTCTGCTCATGGCTTGGTAGAGATCACTTAGTGAGAAATACCAAAAATATGAAAATGCTTCCTGAGCTGCACAAGTGACACATTTTTTTCAAGGACTCTTTGTTTAAACGCCACTAGGAGGCACTACTGGTCTGTTGGTAGGGATCGGTTAGTGTGAAAAGGAAACATGAGAGATTCTTTCCTGATCTCTGCTGGGGACAAATGTCACAAGGAATCACGCTTCAAAAGACATTACTATGGTCTGCTTCTAGTTTGGAAGAGATGGATTTGTGAGAATACTGAAAATGAGAAATACATTGCTGATCTGAGCTAAGGAAATTTTTTTGCAAGGAATCATCTTTTAAAAGCCATTAGGATGCTCTGCGAGTGGTTTATAAGAGATCGGTTCCTGAGAAATATGGATAATGCGAATTATATTCCTGCTCTGTGATAGTGAGAAATTTCTCATGGACTCATGCTTCTAAAGTGACTAGGATGCTCTGCTAGTGGTTTGTTAGAGATCAGTTAGTGAGAAATACCAAAAATATGACACTACTTCCTGAGCTGCGCTGGTGACAAATTTTGCAAGGACTCTTTGTTTAAACGCCACTATGCATTACCGTTCCCTTTGTGAAGATCGGCTCGTGAGAAAAGGAAACATGAGAGATTCATTCCTGAGCTAGTTCACAACGAGCCACGCTTCAAGAGCGCTTAGGATGCGATAATGCCCATTTGACAGAGATCGGTTCGCGAGCAATAGGAAAATCAGATATTCATTCCTGCTCTTTTCTAGGGAGCAATTTCTCAAGGACTCTTCGTCTGAAAGCCATAAGGAATGTCTCCTGCCGCTTTGAAAGAGATCGGCTCGTGAGAAAGTCAAAAATGAGATAATCGTTCCTGATCTGTGCTGGTGACTACTCTTTCATGGGACCATTCTTGAAAACCCCATAGGATGCACTGCAAATGGTTTCCAAAAATTCGATTCTTGAACTACGCTACTGACAAATTACTCATGGAATCATGCTTTGAAGGCCATTGGGATGCATTGCTAATGGTTTGGAAGTGATCGGTCCGTGAAAAAGGAGCTATACATTCCTGATCTGTGGTACTAATAAATTTCTCGGGGACTCTTCTTCTAAAAGCCATCAGGATTGTCTCCTGCCGGTTTGAAAGCGATCGGGTCGTCAGACAGACGAACAAAGAGAAATTAATTCCTGATCTGTGCTACTGAAACATTGCTCATGTAGTCATGCTTCAAAAGACATTAGGATGCTCTGCTAATGATTTGCTAGGGATCGGTTAGTGAGCAATACAAACAATGTGAAAAGACTTCCTGAGCTGTGCTAGTGACAATTTCTCAAGGAATACTGCTTCAAGAGCGATCAGGATGCTATAATTCTCATTTGGACGAGATCGGTTGGTGAGCTATACGAAAATCCGATATTTAGTCCTGCTCGGTTCTAGGGAGTAATTTCTCAAGGACTCTTTGTCTAAAAACATTCCTTATGAGGAATGTCTCCTTTCGGTTTCAAAGAGATCGGTTCGTGAGAAAGACGAAGAAAATGTGCAAAGTCCTTTGTGAATTGTGCTAGTGACATTTTTTTCAAGGAATCTTTGCTTAATCGCCACGAGGATGCACTACTGGTCAGGGGTAGAAATCGGTTCTTGAGAAAAAGGATCGTGAGAGATTCATTCCCGAAGTGGGCTAGGGAGAAATTTCACATGGAATCCCGCTTCAAAAGACACTAGTATTGTTTGCTTGTGGTTTGGAAGAGATGTGTTTCTGAGAATACTGAAAATGCGAAATGCATTGCTAATCTGAGTTAGGGAAAAATTTCGCAAGGAATCATCGTCTAAAAGCCAAAAGGATGCTCTGTTAGTGGTTTGAAAGCGATCGGTTCCTGAGAAAAGTGGATAATGCGAATTATATTCCTGTGACAGTGAAAATTTCACATGGAGTCATGGTTCAAAAGACATCAGAATGCTCTGCTCATGGTTTGGTGGAGATCACTTAGTCAGAAAAACAAAAAATATGAAAATGCTTTCTGAGCTGCGCTAGTGACCATTTTTTCAAGGAACCTTTGCTTGAACGCCACTAGCACGCACTACTTGTCAGATGGTAGAGATTGGTTTGTGTGAAAAGGAATCATGAGAGCTTTAGTCCTGATCTCTGCTCGGGACAATTCTCCCAAGGAGTCACGCTCCAAAAGACATTAGTATTGTCTGCTAGTGGTTTGGAAGAGATACCTTTGTGAGAATACTGAAAAGGAGAAATACATTGCTGAACTATGCTAGTGATAAATTTTTCAAGGAATCTTCGTCTGAAAACAATTACAAGACAGTGCTAAACGATTGGTAGAGCTGGGTTTGTGAGAAAGACTAAAAATGAGAAACACATTCCTGATCACTGCTATGACAAAGTTCTCATGGAATCATGCTTCAAAAGGCTCCAGAATGCTATGCTAATGGTTTGGACGAGATCTATTAGTGAGTAACGAACAAATGTGCAAATCCTTCCTGAGCTGCGCTAGCGACCAATTTCTCAAGGAATAGTTGTTTAAACGGTACGAGGATGCACTACTGGTCAGTTGGTTGAGATCGGTTCGTGAGAAAAAGAAACATGAGGGATTCATTCCTGATCTGGGCTACGGACAAATTGCACATGGAATCGCCCTTCAAGAGACATCAGGGTGCTCTGCTCATGGCTTGGTAGAGATCACTTAGTGAGAAATACCAAAAATATGAAAATGCTTCCTGAGCTGCACAAGTGACACATTTTTTTCAAGGACTCTTTGTTTAAACGCCACTAGGAGGCACTACTGGTCTGTTGGTAGGGATCGGTTAGTGTGAAAAGGAAACATGAGAGATTCTTTCCTGATCTCTGCTGGGGACAAATGTCACAAGGAATCACGCTTCAAAAGACATTACTATGGTCTGCTTCTAGTTTGGAAGAGATGGATTTGTGAGAATACTGAAAATGAGAAATACATTGCTGATCTGAGCTAAGGAAATTTTTTTGCAAGGAATCATCTTTTAAAAGCCATTAGGATGCTCTGCGAGTGGTTTATAAGAGATCGGTTCCTGAGAAATATGGATAATGCGAATTATATTCCTGCTCTGTGATAGTGAGAAATTTCTCATGGACTCATGCTTCTAAAGTGACTAGGATGCTCTGCTAGTGGTTTGTTAGAGATCAGTTAGTGAGAAATACCAAAAATATGACACTACTTCCTGAGCTGCGCTGGTGACAAATTTTGCAAGGACTCTTTGTTTAAACGCCACTATGCATTACCGTTCCCTTTGTGAAGATCGGCTCGTGAGAAAAGGAAACATGAGAGATTCATTCCTGAGCTAGTTCACAACGAGCCACGCTTCAAGAGCGCTTAGGATGCGATAATGCCCATTTGACAGAGATCGGTTCGCGAGCAATAGGAAAATCAGATATTCATTCCTGCTCTTTTCTAGGGAGCAATTTCTCAAGGACTCTTCGTCTGAAAGCCATAAGGAATGTCTCCTGCCGCTTTGAAAGAGATCGGCTCGTGAGAAAGTCAAAAATGAGATAATCGTTCCTGATCTGTGCTGGTGACTACTCTTTCATGGGACCATTCTTGAAAACACCATAGGATGCACTGCAAATGGTTTCCAAAAATTCGATTCTTGAACTACGCTACTGACAAATTACTCATGGAATCATGCTTTGAAGGCCATTGGGATGCATTGCTAATGGTTTGGAAGTGATCGGTCCGTGAAAAAGGAGCTATACATTCCTGATCTGTGGTACTAATAAATTTCTCGGGGACTCTTCTTCTAAAAGCCATCAGGATTGTCTCCTGCCGGTTTGAAAGCGATCGGGTCGTCAGACAGACGAACAAAGAGAAATTAATTCCTGATCTGTGCTACTGAAACATTGCTCATGTAGTCATGCTTCAAAAGACATTAGGATGCTCTGCTAATGATTTGCTAGGGATCGGTTAGTGAGCAATACAAACAATGTGAAAAGACTTCCTGAGCTGTGCTAGTGACAATTTCTCAAGGAATACTGCTTCAAGAGCGATCAGGATGCTATAATTCTCATTTGGACGAGATCGGTTGGTGAGCTATACGAAAATCCGATATTTAGTCCTGCTCGGTTCTAGGGAGTAATTTCTCAAGGACTCTTTGTCTAAAAACATTCCTTATGAGGAATGTCTCCTTTCGGTTTCAAAGAGATCGGTTCGTGAGAAAGACGAAGAAAATGTGCAAAGTCCTTTGTGAATTGTGCTAGTGACATTTTTTTCAAGGAATCTTTGCTTAATCGCCACGAGGATGCACTACTGGTCAGGGGTAGAAATCGGTTCTTGAGAAAAAGGATCGTGAGAGATTCATTCCCGAAGTGGGCTAGGGAGAAATTTCACATGGAATCCCGCTTCAAAAGACACTAGTATTGTTTGCTTGTGGTTTGGAAGAGATGTGTTTCTGAGAATACTGAAAATGCGAAATGCATTGCTAATCTGAGTTAGGGAAAAATTTCGCAAGGAATCATCGTCTAAAAGCCAAAAGGATGCTCTGTTAGTGGTTTGAAAGCGATCGGTTCCTGAGAAAAGTGGATAATGCGAATTATATTCCTGTGACAGTGAAAATTTCACATGGAGTCATGGTTCAAAAGACATCAGAATGCTCTGCTCATGGTTTGGTGGAGATCACTTAGTCAGAAAAACAAAAAATATGAAAATGCTTTCTGAGCTGCGCTAGTGACCATTTTTTCAAGGAACCTTTGCTTGAACGCCACTAGCACGCACTACTTGTCAGATGGTAGAGATTGGTTTGTGTGAAAAGGAATCATGAGAGCTTTAGTCCTGATCTCTGCTCGGGACAATTCTCCCAAGGAGTCACGCTCCAAAAGACATTAGTATTGTCTGCTAGTGGTTTGGAAGAGATACCTTTGTGAGAATACTGAAAAGGAGAAATACATTGCTGAACTATGCTAGTGATAAATTTTTCAAGGAATCTTCGTCTGAAAACAATTACAAGACAGTGCTAAACGATTGGTAGAGCTGGGTTTGTGAGAAAGACTAAAAATGAGAAACACATTCCTGATCACTGCTATGACAAAGTTCTCATGGAATCATGCTTCAAAAGGCTCCAGAATGCTATGCTAATGGTTTGGACGAGATCTATTAGTGAGTAACGAACAAATGTGCAAATCCTTCCTGAGCTGCGCTAGCGACCAATTTCTCAAGGAATAGTTGTTTAAACGGTACGAGGATGCACTACTGGTCAGTTGGTTGAGATCGGTTCGTGAGAAAAAGAAACATGAGGGATTCATTCCTGATCTGGGCTACGGACAAATTGCACATGGAATCGCCCTTCAAGAGACATCAGGGTGCTCTGCTCATGGCTTGGTAGAGATCACTTAGTGAGAAATACCAAAAATATGAAAATGCTTCCTGAGCTGCACAAGTGACACATTTTTTTCAAGGACTCTTTGTTTAAACGCCACTAGGAGGCACTACTGGTCTGTTGGTAGGGATCGGTTAGTGTGAAAAGGAAACATGAGAGATTCTTTCCTGATCTCTGCTGGGGACAAATGTCACAAGGAATCACGCTTCAAAAGACATTACTATGGTCTGCTTCTAGTTTGGAAGAGATGGATTTGTGAGAATACTGAAAATGAGAAATACATTGCTGATCTGAGCTAAGGAAATTTTTTTGCAAGGAATCATCTTTTAAAAGCCATTAGGATGCTCTGCGAGTGGTTTATAAGAGATCGGTTCCTGAGAAATATGGATAATGCGAATTATATTCCTGCTCTGTGATAGTGAGAAATTTCTCATGGACTCATGCTTCTAAAGTGACTAGGATGCTCTGCTAGTGGTTTGTTAGAGATCAGTTAGTGAGAAATACCAAAAATATGACACTACTTCCTGAGCTGCGCTGGTGACAAATTTTGCAAGGACTCTTTGTTTAAACGCCACTATGCATTACCGTTCCCTTTGTGAAGATCGGCTCGTGAGAAAAGGAAACATGAGAGATTCATTCCTGAGCTAGTTCACAACGAGCCACGCTTCAAGAGCGCTTAGGATGCGATAATGCCCATTTGACAGAGATCGGTTCGCGAGCAATAGGAAAATCAGATATTCATTCCTGCTCTTTTCTAGGGAGCAATTTCTCAAGGACTCTTCGTCTGAAAGCCATAAGGAATGTCTCCTGCCGCTTTGAAAGAGATCGGCTCGTGAGAAAGTCAAAAATGAGATAATCGTTCCTGATCTGTGCTGGTGACTACTCTTTCATGGGACCATTCTTGAAAACCCCATAGGATGCACTGCAAATGGTTTCCAAAAATTCGATTCTTGAACTACGCTACTGACAAATTACTCATGGAATCATGCTTTGAAGGCCATTGGGATGCATTGCTAATGGTTTGGAAGTGATCGGTCCGTGAAAAAGGAGCTATACATTCCTGATCTGTGGTACTAATAAATTTCTCGGGGACTCTTCTTCTAAAAGCCATCAGGATTGTCTCCTGCCGGTTTGAAAGCGATCGGGTCGTCAGACAGACGAACAAAGAGAAATTAATTCCTGATCTGTGCTACTGAAACATTGCTCATGTAGTCATGCTTCAAAAGACATTAGGATGCTCTGCTAATGATTTGCTAGGGATCGGTTAGTGAGCAATACAAACAATGTGAAAAGACTTCCTGAGCTGTGCTAGTGACAATTTCTCAAGGAATACTGCTTCAAGAGCGATCAGGATGCTATAATTCTCATTTGGACGAGATCGGTTGGTGAGCTATACGAAAATCCGATATTTAGTCCTGCTCGGTTCTAGGGAGTAATTTCTCAAGGACTCTTTGTCTAAAAACATTCCTTATGAGGAATGTCTCCTTTCGGTTTCAAAGAGATCGGTTCGTGAGAAAGACGAAGAAAATGTGCAAAGTCCTTTGTGAATTGTGCTAGTGACATTTTTTTCAAGGAATCTTTGCTTAATCGCCACGAGGATGCACTACTGGTCAGGGGTAGAAATCGGTTCTTGAGAAAAAGGATCGTGAGAGATTCATTCCCGAAGTGGGCTAGGGAGAAATTTCACATGGAATCCCGCTTCAAAAGACACTAGTATTGTTTGCTTGTGGTTTGGAAGAGATGTGTTTCTGAGAATACTGAAAATGCGAAATGCATTGCTAATCTGAGTTAGGGAAAAATTTCGCAAGGAATCATCGTCTAAAAGCCAAAAGGATGCTCTGTTAGTGGTTTGAAAGCGATCGGTTCCTGAGAAAAGTGGATAATGCGAATTATATTCCTGTGACAGTGAAAATTTCACATGGAGTCATGGTTCAAAAGACATCAGAATGCTCTGCTCATGGTTTGGTGGAGATCACTTAGTCAGAAAAACAAAAAATATGAAAATGCTTTCTGAGCTGCGCTAGTGACCATTTTTTCAAGGAACCTTTGCTTGAACGCCACTAGCACGCACTACTTGTCAGATGGTAGAGATTGGTTTGTGTGAAAAGGAATCATGAGAGCTTTAGTCCTGATCTCTGCTCGGGACAATTCTCCCAAGGAGTCACGCTCCAAAAGACATTAGTATTGTCTGCTAGTGGTTTGGAAGAGATACCTTTGTGAGAATACTGAAAAGGAGAAATACATTGCTGAACTATGCTAGTGATAAATTTTTCAAGGAATCTTCGTCTGAAAACAATTACAAGACAGTGCTAAACGATTGGTAGAGCTGGGTTTGTGAGAAAGACTAAAAATGAGAAACACATTCCTGATCACTGCTATGACAAAGTTCTCATGGAATCATGCTTCAAAAGGCTCCAGAATGCTATGCTAATGGTTTGGACGAGATCTATTAGTGAGTAACGAACAAATGTGCAAATCCTTCCTGAGCTGCGCTAGCGACCAATTTCTCAAGGAATAGTTGTTTAAACGGTACGAGGATGCACTACTGGTCAGTTGGTTGAGATCGGTTCGTGAGAAAAAGAAACATGAGGGATTCATTCCTGATCTGGGCTACGGACAAATTGCACATGGAATCGCCCTTCAAGAGACATCAGGGTGCTCTGCTCATGGCTTGGTAGAGATCACTTAGTGAGAAATACCAAAAATATGAAAATGCTTCCTGAGCTGCACAAGTGACACATTTTTTTCAAGGACTCTTTGTTTAAACGCCACTAGGAGGCACTACTGGTCTGTTGGTAGGGATCGGTTAGTGTGAAAAGGAAACATGAGAGATTCTTTCCTGATCTCTGCTGGGGACAAATGTCACAAGGAATCACGCTTCAAAAGACATTACTATGGTCTGCTTCTAGTTTGGAAGAGATGGATTTGTGAGAATACTGAAAATGAGAAATACATTGCTGATCTGAGCTAAGGAAATTTTTTTGCAAGGAATCATCTTTTAAAAGCCATTAGGATGCTCTGCGAGTGGTTTATAAGAGATCGGTTCCTGAGAAATATGGATAATGCGAATTATATTCCTGCTCTGTGATAGTGAGAAATTTCTCATGGACTCATGCTTCTAAAGTGACTAGGATGCTCTGCTAGTGGTTTGTTAGAGATCAGTTAGTGAGAAATACCAAAAATATGACACTACTTCCTGAGCTGCGCTGGTGACAAATTTTGCAAGGACTCTTTGTTTAAACGCCACTATGCATTACCGTTCCCTTTGTGAAGATCGGCTCGTGAGAAAAGGAAACATGAGAGATTCATTCCTGAGCTAGTTCACAACGAGCCACGCTTCAAGAGCGCTTAGGATGCGATAATGCCCATTTGACAGAGATCGGTTCGCGAGCAATAGGAAAATCAGATATTCATTCCTGCTCTTTTCTAGGGAGCAATTTCTCAAGGACTCTTCGTCTGAAAGCCATAAGGAATGTCTCCTGCCGCTTTGAAAGAGATCGGCTCGTGAGAAAGTCAAAAATGAGATAATCGTTCCTGATCTGTGCTGGTGACTACTCTTTCATGGGACCATTCTTGAAAACACCATAGGATGCACTGCAAATGGTTTCCAAAAATTCGATTCTTGAACTACGCTACTGACAAATTACTCATGGAATCATGCTTTGAAGGCCATTGGGATGCATTGCTAATGGTTTGGAAGTGATCGGTCCGTGAAAAAGGAGCTATACATTCCTGATCTGTGGTACTAATAAATTTCTCGGGGACTCTTCTTCTAAAAGCCATCAGGATTGTCTCCTGCCGGTTTGAAAGCGATCGGGTCGTCAGACAGACGAACAAAGAGAAATTAATTCCTGATCTGTGCTACTGAAACATTGCTCATGTAGTCATGCTTCAAAAGACATTAGGATGCTCTGCTAATGATTTGCTAGGGATCGGTTAGTGAGCAATACAAACAATGTGAAAAGACTTCCTGAGCTGTGCTAGTGACAATTTCTCAAGGAATACTGCTTCAAGAGCGATCAGGATGCTATAATTCTCATTTGGACGAGATCGGTTGGTGAGCTATACGAAAATCCGATATTTAGTCCTGCTCGGTTCTAGGGAGTAATTTCTCAAGGACTCTTTGTCTAAAAACATTCCTTATGAGGAATGTCTCCTTTCGGTTTCAAAGAGATCGGTTCGTGAGAAAGACGAAGAAAATGTGCAAAGTCCTTTGTGAATTGTGCTAGTGACATTTTTTTCAAGGAATCTTTGCTTAATCGCCACGAGGATGCACTACTGGTCAGGGGTAGAAATCGGTTCTTGAGAAAAAGGATCGTGAGAGATTCATTCCCGAAGTGGGCTAGGGAGAAATTTCACATGGAATCCCGCTTCAAAAGACACTAGTATTGTTTGCTTGTGGTTTGGAAGAGATGTGTTTCTGAGAATACTGAAAATGCGAAATGCATTGCTAATCTGAGTTAGGGAAAAATTTCGCAAGGAATCATCGTCTAAAAGCCAAAAGGATGCTCTGTTAGTGGTTTGAAAGCGATCGGTTCCTGAGAAAAGTGGATAATGCGAATTATATTCCTGTGACAGTGAAAATTTCACATGGAGTCATGGTTCAAAAGACATCAGAATGCTCTGCTCATGGTTTGGTGGAGATCACTTAGTCAGAAAAACAAAAAATATGAAAATGCTTTCTGAGCTGCGCTAGTGACCATTTTTTCAAGGAACCTTTGCTTGAACGCCACTAGCACGCACTACTTGTCAGATGGTAGAGATTGGTTTGTGTGAAAAGGAATCATGAGAGCTTTAGTCCTGATCTCTGCTCGGGACAATTCTCCCAAGGAGTCACGCTCCAAAAGACATTAGTATTGTCTGCTAGTGGTTTGGAAGAGATACCTTTGTGAGAATACTGAAAAGGAGAAATACATTGCTGAACTATGCTAGTGATAAATTTTTCAAGGAATCTTCGTCTGAAAACAATTACAAGACAGTGCTAAACGATTGGTAGAGCTGGGTTTGTGAGAAAGACTAAAAATGAGAAACACATTCCTGATCACTGCTATGACAAAGTTCTCATGGAATCATGCTTCAAAAGGCTCCAGAATGCTATGCTAATGGTTTGGACGAGATCTATTAGTGAGTAACGAACAAATGTGCAAATCCTTCCTGAGCTGCGCTAGCGACCAATTTCTCAAGGAATAGTTGTTTAAACGGTACGAGGATGCACTACTGGTCAGTTGGTTGAGATCGGTTCGTGAGAAAAAGAAACATGAGGGATTCATTCCTGATCTGGGCTACGGACAAATTGCACATGGAATCGCCCTTCAAGAGACATCAGGGTGCTCTGCTCATGGCTTGGTAGAGATCACTTAGTGAGAAATACCAAAAATATGAAAATGCTTCCTGAGCTGCACAAGTGACACATTTTTTTCAAGGACTCTTTGTTTAAACGCCACTAGGAGGCACTACTGGTCTGTTGGTAGGGATCGGTTAGTGTGAAAAGGAAACATGAGAGATTCTTTCCTGATCTCTGCTGGGGACAAATGTCACAAGGAATCACGCTTCAAAAGACATTACTATGGTCTGCTTCTAGTTTGGAAGAGATGGATTTGTGAGAATACTGAAAATGAGAAATACATTGCTGATCTGAGCTAAGGAAATTTTTTTGCAAGGAATCATCTTTTAAAAGCCATTAGGATGCTCTGCGAGTGGTTTATAAGAGATCGGTTCCTGAGAAATATGGATAATGCGAATTATATTCCTGCTCTGTGATAGTGAGAAATTTCTCATGGACTCATGCTTCTAAAGTGACTAGGATGCTCTGCTAGTGGTTTGTTAGAGATCAGTTAGTGAGAAATACCAAAAATATGACACTACTTCCTGAGCTGCGCTGGTGACAAATTTTGCAAGGACTCTTTGTTTAAACGCCACTATGCATTACCGTTCCCTTTGTGAAGATCGGCTCGTGAGAAAAGGAAACATGAGAGATTCATTCCTGAGCTAGTTCACAACGAGCCACGCTTCAAGAGCGCTTAGGATGCGATAATGCCCATTTGACAGAGATCGGTTCGCGAGCAATAGGAAAATCAGATATTCATTCCTGCTCTTTTCTAGGGAGCAATTTCTCAAGGACTCTTCGTCTGAAAGCCATAAGGAATGTCTCCTGCCGCTTTGAAAGAGATCGGCTCGTGAGAAAGTCAAAAATGAGATAATCGTTCCTGATCTGTGCTGGTGACTACTCTTTCATGGGACCATTCTTGAAAACACCATAGGATGCACTGCAAATGGTTTCCAAAAATTCGATTCTTGAACTACGCTACTGACAAATTACTCATGGAATCATGCTTTGAAGGCCATTGGGATGCATTGCTAATGGTTTGGAAGTGATCGGTCCGTGAAAAAGGAGCTATACATTCCTGATCTGTGGTACTAATAAATTTCTCGGGGACTCTTCTTCTAAAAGCCATCAGGATTGTCTCCTGCCGGTTTGAAAGCGATCGGGTCGTCAGACAGACGAACAAAGAGAAATTAATTCCTGATCTGTGCTACTGAAACATTGCTCATGTAGTCATGCTTCAAAAGACATTAGGATGCTCTGCTAATGATTTGCTAGGGATCGGTTAGTGAGCAATACAAACAATGTGAAAAGACTTCCTGAGCTGTGCTAGTGACAATTTCTCAAGGAATACTGCTTCAAGAGCGATCAGGATGCTATAATTCTCATTTGGACGAGATCGGTTGGTGAGCTATACGAAAATCCGATATTTAGTCCTGCTCGGTTCTAGGGAGTAATTTCTCAAGGACTCTTTGTCTAAAAACATTCCTTATGAGGAATGTCTCCTTTCGGTTTCAAAGAGATCGGTTCGTGAGAAAGACGAAGAAAATGTGCAAAGTCCTTTGTGAATTGTGCTAGTGACATTTTTTTCAAGGAATCTTTGCTTAATCGCCACGAGGATGCACTACTGGTCAGGGGTAGAAATCGGTTCTTGAGAAAAAGGATCGTGAGAGATTCATTCCCGAAGTGGGCTAGGGAGAAATTTCACATGGAATCCCGCTTCAAAAGACACTAGTATTGTTTGCTTGTGGTTTGGAAGAGATGTGTTTCTGAGAATACTGAAAATGCGAAATGCATTGCTAATCTGAGTTAGGGAAAAATTTCGCAAGGAATCATCGTCTAAAAGCCAAAAGGATGCTCTGTTAGTGGTTTGAAAGCGATCGGTTCCTGAGAAAAGTGGATAATGCGAATTATATTCCTGTGACAGTGAAAATTTCACATGGAGTCATGGTTCAAAAGACATCAGAATGCTCTGCTCATGGTTTGGTGGAGATCACTTAGTCAGAAAAACAAAAAATATGAAAATGCTTTCTGAGCTGCGCTAGTGACCATTTTTTCAAGGAACCTTTGCTTGAACGCCACTAGCACGCACTACTTGTCAGATGGTAGAGATTGGTTTGTGTGAAAAGGAATCATGAGAGCTTTAGTCCTGATCTCTGCTCGGGACAATTCTCCCAAGGAGTCACGCTCCAAAAGACATTAGTATTGTCTGCTAGTGGTTTGGAAGAGATACCTTTGTGAGAATACTGAAAAGGAGAAATACATTGCTGAACTATGCTAGTGATAAATTTTTCAAGGAATCTTCGTCTGAAAACAATTACAAGACAGTGCTAAACGATTGGTAGAGCTGGGTTTGTGAGAAAGACTAAAAATGAGAAACACATTCCTGATCACTGCTATGACAAAGTTCTCATGGAATCATGCTTCAAAAGGCTCCAGAATGCTATGCTAATGGTTTGGACGAGATCTATTAGTGAGTAACGAACAAATGTGCAAATCCTTCCTGAGCTGCGCTAGCGACCAATTTCTCAAGGAATAGTTGTTTAAACGGTACGAGGATGCACTACTGGTCAGTTGGTTGAGATCGGTTCGTGAGAAAAAGAAACATGAGGGATTCATTCCTGATCTGGGCTACGGACAAATTGCACATGGAATCGCCCTTCAAGAGACATCAGGGTGCTCTGCTCATGGCTTGGTAGAGATCACTTAGTGAGAAATACCAAAAATATGAAAATGCTTCCTGAGCTGCACAAGTGACACATTTTTTTCAAGGACTCTTTGTTTAAACGCCACTAGGAGGCACTACTGGTCTGTTGGTAGGGATCGGTTAGTGTGAAAAGGAAACATGAGAGATTCTTTCCTGATCTCTGCTGGGGACAAATGTCACAAGGAATCACGCTTCAAAAGACATTACTATGGTCTGCTTCTAGTTTGGAAGAGATGGATTTGTGAGAATACTGAAAATGAGAAATACATTGCTGATCTGAGCTAAGGAAATTTTTTTGCAAGGAATCATCTTTTAAAAGCCATTAGGATGCTCTGCGAGTGGTTTATAAGAGATCGGTTCCTGAGAAATATGGATAATGCGAATTATATTCCTGCTCTGTGATAGTGAGAAATTTCTCATGGACTCATGCTTCTAAAGTGACTAGGATGCTCTGCTAGTGGTTTGTTAGAGATCAGTTAGTGAGAAATACCAAAAATATGACACTACTTCCTGAGCTGCGCTGGTGACAAATTTTGCAAGGACTCTTTGTTTAAACGCCACTATGCATTACCGTTCCCTTTGTGAAGATCGGCTCGTGAGAAAAGGAAACATGAGAGATTCATTCCTGAGCTAGTTCACAACGAGCCACGCTTCAAGAGCGCTTAGGATGCGATAATGCCCATTTGACAGAGATCGGTTCGCGAGCAATAGGAAAATCAGATATTCATTCCTGCTCTTTTCTAGGGAGCAATTTCTCAAGGACTCTTCGTCTGAAAGCCATAAGGAATGTCTCCTGCCGCTTTGAAAGAGATCGGCTCGTGAGAAAGTCAAAAATGAGATAATCGTTCCTGATCTGTGCTGGTGACTACTCTTTCATGGGACCATTCTTGAAAACACCATAGGATGCACTGCAAATGGTTTCGAAAAATTCGATTCTTGAACTACGCTACTGACAAATTACTCATGGAATCATGCTTTGAAGGCCATTGGGATGCATTGCTAATGGTTTGGAAGTGATCGGTCCGTGAAAAAGGAGCTATACATTCCTGATCTGTGGTACTAATAAATTTCTCGGGGACTCTTCTTCTAAAAGCCATCAGGATTGTCTCCTGCCGGTTTGAAAGCGATCGGGTCGTCAGACAGACGAACAAAGAGAAATTAATTCCTGATCTGTGCTACTGAAACATTGCTCATGTAGTCATGCTTCAAAAGACATTAGGATGCTCTGCTAATGATTTGCTAGGGATCGGTTAGTGAGCAATACAAACAATGTGAAAAGACTTCCTGAGCTGTGCTAGTGACAATTTCTCAAGGAATACTGCTTCAAGAGCGATCAGGATGCTATAATTCTCATTTGGACGAGATCGGTTGGTGAGCTATACGAAAATCCGATATTTAGTCCTGCTCGGTTCTAGGGAGTAATTTCTCAAGGACTCTTTGTCTAAAAACATTCCTTATGAGGAATGTCTCCTTTCGGTTTCAAAGAGATCGGTTCGTGAGAAAGACGAAGAAAATGTGCAAAGTCCTTTGTGAATTGTGCTAGTGACATTTTTTTCAAGGAATCTTTGCTTAATCGCCACGAGGATGCACTACTGGTCAGGGGTAGAAATCGGTTCTTGAGAAAAAGGATCGTGAGAGATTCATTCCCGAAGTGGGCTAGGGAGAAATTTCACATGGAATCCCGCTTCAAAAGACACTAGTATTGTTTGCTTGTGGTTTGGAAGAGATGTGTTTCTGAGAATACTGAAAATGCGAAATGCATTGCTAATCTGAGTTAGGGAAAAATTTCGCAAGGAATCATCGTCTAAAAGCCAAAAGGATGCTCTGTTAGTGGTTTGAAAGCGATCGGTTCCTGAGAAAAGTGGATAATGCGAATTATATTCCTGTGACAGTGAAAATTTCACATGGAGTCATGGTTCAAAAGACATCAGAATGCTCTGCTCATGGTTTGGTGGAGATCACTTAGTCAGAAAAACAAAAAATATGAAAATGCTTTCTGAGCTGCGCTAGTGACCATTTTTTCAAGGAACCTTTGCTTGAACGCCACTAGCACGCACTACTTGTCAGATGGTAGAGATTGGTTTGTGTGAAAAGGAATCATGAGAGCTTTAGTCCTGATCTCTGCTCGGGACAATTCTCCCAAGGAGTCACGCTCCAAAAGACATTAGTATTGTCTGCTAGTGGTTTGGAAGAGATACCTTTGTGAGAATACTGAAAAGGAGAAATACATTGCTGAACTATGCTAGTGATAAATTTTTCAAGGAATCTTCGTCTGAAAACAATTACAAGACAGTGCTAAACGATTGGTAGAGCTGGGTTTGTGAGAAAGACTAAAAATGAGAAACACATTCCTGATCACTGCTATGACAAAGTTCTCATGGAATCATGCTTCAAAAGGCTCCAGAATGCTATGCTAATGGTTTGGACGAGATCTATTAGTGAGCAACGAACAAATGTGCAAATCCTTCCTGAGCTGCGCTAGCGACCAATTTCTCAAGGAATAGTTGTTTAAACGGTACGAGGATGCACTACTGGTCAGTTGGTTGAGATCGGTTCGTGAGAAAAAGAAACATGAGGGATTCATTCCTGATCTGGGCTACGGACAAATTGCACATGGAATCGCCCTTCAAGAGACATCAGGGTGCTCTGCTCATGGCTTGGTAGAGATCACTTAGTGAGAAATACCAAAAATATGAAAATGCTTCCTGAGCTGCACAAGTGACACATTTTTTTCAAGGACTCTTTGTTTAAACGCCACTAGGAGGCACTACTGGTCTGTTGGTAGGGATCGGTTAGTGTGAAAAGGAAACATGAGAGATTCTTTCCTGATCTCTGCTGGGGACAAATGTCACAAGGAATCACGCTTCAAAAGACATTACTATGGTCTGCTTCTAGTTTGGAAGAGATGGATTTGTGAGAATACTGAAAATGAGAAATACATTGCTGATCTGAGCTAAGGAAATTTTTTTGCAAGGAATCATCTTTTAAAAGCCATTAGGATGCTCTGCGAGTGGTTTATAAGAGATCGGTTCCTGAGAAATATGGATAATGCGAATTATATTCCTGCTCTGTGATAGTGAGAAATTTCTCATGGACTCATGCTTCTAAAGTGACTAGGATGCTCTGCTAGTGGTTTGTTAGAGATCAGTTAGTGAGAAATACCAAAAATATGACACTACTTCCTGAGCTGCGCTGGTGACAAATTTTGCAAGGACTCTTTGTTTAAACGCCACTATGCATTACCG
Source organism: Emys orbicularis (assembly GCF_028017835.1). Classification (NCBI taxonomy): domain Eukaryota; kingdom Metazoa; phylum Chordata; order Testudines; family Emydidae; genus Emys; species Emys orbicularis. The sequence goes on along the minus strand of NC_088700.1, from coordinate 27,512,045 downwards.
TTCCCTTTGTGAAGATCGGCTCGTGAGAAAAGGAAACATGAGAGATTCATTCCTGAGCTAGTTCACAACGAGCCACGCTTCAAGAGCGCTTAGGATGCGATAATGCCCATTTGACAGAGATCGGTTCGCGAGCAATAGGAAAATCAGATATTCATTCCTGCTCTTTTCTAGGGAGCAATTTCTCAAGGACTCTTCGTCTGAAAGCCATAAGGAATGTCTCCTGCCGCTTTGAAAGAGATCGGCTCGTGAGAAAGTCAAAAATGAGATAATCGTTCCTGATCTGTGCTGGTGACTACTCTTTAATGGGACCATTCTTGAAAACACCATAGGATGCACTGCAAATGGTTTCGAAAAATTCGATTCTTGAACTACGCTACTGACAAATTACTCATGGAATCATGCTTTGAAGGCCATTGGGATGCATTGCTAATGGTTTGGAAGTGATCGGTCCGTGAAAAAGGAGCTATACATTCCTGATCTGTGGTACTAATAAATTTCTCGGGGACTCTTCTTCTAAAAGCCATCAGGATTGTCTCCTGCCGGTTTGAAAGCGATCGGGTCGTCAGACAGACGAACAAAGAGAAATTAATTCCTGATCTGTGCTACTGAAACATTGCTCATGTAGTCATGCTTCAAAAGACATTAGGATGCTCTGCTAATGATTTGCTAGGGATCGGTTAGTGAGCAATACAAACAATGTGAAAAGACTTCCTGAGCTGTGCTAGTGACAATTTCTCAAGGAATACTGCTTCAAGAGCGATCAGGATGCTATAATTCTCATTTGGACGAGATCGGTTGGTGAGCTATACGAAAATCCGATATTTAGTCCTGCTCGGTTCTAGGGAGTAATTTCTCAAGGACTCTTTGTCTAAAAACATTCCTTATGAGGAATGTCTCCTTTCGGTTTCAAAGAGATCGGTTCGTGAGAAAGACGAAGAAAATGTGCAAAGTCCTTTGTGAATTGTGCTAGTGACATTTTTTTCAAGGAATCTTTGCTTAATCGCCACGAGGATGCACTACTGGTCAGGGGTAGAAATCGGTTCTTGAGAAAAAGGATCGTGAGAGATTCATTCCCGAAGTGGGCTAGGGAGAAATTTCACATGGAATCCCGCTTCAAAAGACACTGGTATTGTTTGCTTGTGGTTTGGAAGAGATGTGTTTCTGAGAATACTGAAAATGCGAAATGCATTGCTAATCTGAGTTAGGGAAAAATTTCGCAAGGAATCATCGTCTAAAAGCCAAAAGGATGCTCTGTTAGTGGTTTGAAAGCGATCGGTTCCTGAGAAAAGTGGATAATGCGAATTATATTCCTGTGACAGTGAAAATTTCACATGGAGTCATGGTTCAAAAGACATCAGAATGCTCTGCTCATGGTTTGGTGGAGATCACTTAGTCAGAAAAACAAAAAATATGAAAATGCTTTCTGAGCTGCGCTAGTGACCATTTTTTCAAGGAACCTTTGCTTGAACGCCACTAGCACGCACTACTTGTCAGATGGTAGAGATTGGTTTGTGTGAAAAGGAATCATGAGAGCTTTAGTCCTGATCTCTGCTCGGGACAATTCTCCCAAGGAGTCACGCTCCAAAAGACATTAGTATTGTCTGCTAGTGGTTTGGAAGAGATACCTTTGTGAGAATACTGAAAAGGAGAAATACATTGCTGAACTATGCTAGTGATAAATTTTTCAAGGAATCTTCGTCTGAAAACAATTACAAGACAGTGCTAAACGATTGGTAGAGCTGGGTTTGTGAGAAAGACTAAAAATGAGAAACACATTCCTGATCACTGCTATGACAAAGTTCTCATGGAATCATGCTTCAAAAGGCTCCAGAATGCTATGCTAATGGTTTGGACGAGATCTATTAGTGAGTAACGAACAAATGTGCAAATCCTTCCTGAGCTGCGCTAGCGACCAATTTCTCAAGGAATAGTTGTTTAAACGGTACGAGGATGCACTACTGGTCAGTTGGTTGAGATCGGTTCGTGAGAAAAAGAAACATGAGGGATTCATTCCTGATCTGGGCTACGGACAAATTGCACATGGAATCGCCCTTCAAGAGACATCAGGGTGCTCTGCTCATGGCTTGGTAGAGATCACTTAGTGAGAAATACCAAAAATATGAAAATGCTTCCTGAGCTGCACAAGTGACACATTTTTTTCAAGGACTCTTTGTTTAAACGCCACTAGGAGGCACTACTGGTCTGTTGGTAGGGATCGGTTAGTGTGAAAAGGAAACATGAGAGATTCTTTCCTGATCTCTGCTGGGGACAAATGTCACAAGGAATCACGCTTCAAAAGACATTACTATGGTCTGCTTCTAGTTTGGAAGAGATGGATTTGTGAGAATACTGAAAATGAGAAATACATTGCTGATCTGAGCTAAGGAAATTTTTTTGCAAGGAATCATCTTTTAAAAGCCATTAGGATGCTCTGCGAGTGGTTTATAAGAGATCGGTTCCTGAGAAATATGGATAATGCGAATTATATTCCTGCTCTGTGATAGTGAGAAATTTCTCATGGACTCATGCTTCTAAAGTGACTAGGATGCTCTGCTAGTGGTTTGTTAGAGATCAGTTAGTGAGAAATACCAAAAATATGACACTACTTCCTGAGCTGCGCTGGTGACAAATTTTGCAAGGACTCTTTGTTTAAACGCCACTATGCATTACCGTTCCCTTTGTGAAGATCGGCTCGTGAGAAAAGGAAACATGAGAGATTCATTCCTGAGCTAGTTCACAACGAGCCACGCTTCAAGAGCGCTTAGGATGCGATAATGCCCATTTGACAGAGATCGGTTCGCGAGCAATAGGAAAATCAGATATTCATTCCTGCTCTTTTCTAGGGAGCAATTTCTCAAGGACTCTTCGTCTGAAAGCCATAAGGAATGTCTCCTGCCGCTTTGAAAGAGATCGGCTCGTGAGAAAGTCAAAAATGAGATAATCGTTCCTGATCTGTGCTGGTGACTACTCTTTCATGGGACCATTCTTGAAAACCCCATAGGATGCACTGCAAATGGTTTCCAAAAATTCGATTCTTGAACTACGCTACTGACAAATTACTCATGGAATCATGCTTTGAAGGCCATTGGGATGCATTGCTAATGGTTTGGAAGTGATCGGTCCGTGAAAAAGGAGCTATACATTCCTGATCTGTGGTACTAATAAATTTCTCGGGGACTCTTCTTCTAAAAGCCATCAGGATTGTCTCCTGCCGGTTTGAAAGCGATCGGGTCGTCAGACAGACGAACAAAGAGAAATTAATTCCTGATCTGTGCTACTGAAACATTGCTCATGTAATCATGCTTCAAAAGACATTAGGATGCTCTGCTAATGATTTGCTAGGGATCGGTTAGTGAGCAATACAAACAATGTGAAAAGACTTCCTGAGCTGTGCTAGTGACAATTTCTCAAGGAATACTGCTTCAAGAGCGATCAGGATGCTATAATTCTCATTTGGACGAGATCGGTTGGTGAGCTATACGAAAATCCGATATTTAGTCCTGCTCGGTTCTAGGGAGTAATTTCTCAAGGACTCTTTGTCTAAAAACATTCCTTATGAGGAATGTCTCCTTTCGGTTTCAAAGAGATCGGTTCGTGAGAAAGACGAAGAAAATGTGCAAAGTCCTTTGTGAATTGTGCTAGTGACATTTTTTTCAAGGAATCTTTGCTTAATCGCCACGAGGATGCACTACTGGTCAGGGGTAGAAATCGGTTCTTGAGAAAAAGGATCGTGAGAGATTCATTCCCGAAGTGGGCTAGGGAGAAATTTCACATGGAATCCCGCTTCAAAAGACACTAGTATTGTTTGCTTGTGGTTTGGAAGAGATGTGTTTCTGAGAATACTGAAAATGCGAAATGCATTGCTAATCTGAGTTAGGGAAAAATTTCGCAAGGAATCATCGTCTAAAAGCCAAAAGGATGCTCTGTTAGTGGTTTGAAAGCGATCGGTTCCTGAGAAAAGTGGATAATGCGAATTATATTCCTGTGACAGTGAAAATTTCACATGGAGTCATGGTTCAAAAGACATCAGAATGCTCTGCTCATGGTTTGGTGGAGATCACTTAGTCAGAAAAACAAAAAATATGAAAATGCTTTCTGAGCTGCGCTAGTGACCATTTTTTCAAGGAACCTTTGCTTGAACGCCACTAGCACGCACTACTTGTCAGATGGTAGAGATTGGTTTGTGTGAAAAGGAATCATGAGAGCTTTAGTCCTGATCTCTGCTCGGGACAATTCTCCCAAGGAGTCACGCTCCAAAAGACATTAGTATTGTCTGCTAGTGGTTTGGAAGAGATACCTTTGTGAGAATACTGAAAAGGAGAAATACATTGCTGAACTATGCTAGTGATAAATTTTTCAAGGAATCTTCGTCTGAAAACAATTACAAGACAGTGCTAAACGATTGGTAGAGCTGGGTTTGTGAGAAAGACTAAAAATGAGAAACACATTCCTGATCACTGCTATGACAAAGTTCTCATGGAATCATGCTTCAAAAGGCTCCAGAATGCTATGCTAATGGTTTGGACGAGATCTATTAGTGAGTAACGAACAAATGTGCAAATCCTTCCTGAGCTGCGCTAGCGACCAATTTCTCAAGGAATAGTTGTTTAAACGGTACGAGGATGCACTACTGGTCAGTTGGTTGAGATCGGTTCGTGAGAAAAAGAAACATGAGGGATTCATTCCTGATCTGGGCTACGGACAAATTGCACATGGAATCGCCCTTCAAGAGACATCAGGGTGCTCTGCTCATGGCTTGGTAGAGATCACTTAGTGAGAAATACCAAAAATATGAAAATGCTTCCTGAGCTGCACAAGTGACACATTTTTTTCAAGGACTCTTTGTTTAAACGCCACTAGGAGGCACTACTGGTCTGTTGGTAGGGATCGGTTAGTGTGAAAAGGAAACATGAGAGATTCTTTCCTGATCTCTGCTGGGGACAAATGTCACAAGGAATCACGCTTCAAAAGACATTACTATGGTCTGCTTCTAGTTTGGAAGAGATGGATTTGTGAGAATACTGAAAATGAGAAATACATTGCTGATCTGAGCTAAGGAAATTTTTTTGCAAGGAATCATCTTTTAAAAGCCATTAGGATGCTCTGCGAGTGGTTTATAAGAGATCGGTTCCTGAGAAATATGGATAATGCGAATTATATTCCTGCTCTGTGATAGTGAGAAATTTCTCATGGACTCATGCTTCTAAAGTGACTAGGATGCTCTGCTAGTGGTTTGTTAGAGATCAGTTAGTGAGAAATACCAAAAATATGACACTACTTCCTGAGCTGCGCTGGTGACAAATTTTGCAAGGACTCTTTGTTTAAACGCCACTATGCATTACCGTTCCCTTTGTGAAGATCGGCTCGTGAGAAAAGGAAACATGAGAGATTCATTCCTGAGCTAGTTCACAACGAGCCACGCTTCAAGAGCGCTTAGGATGCGATAATGCCCATTTGACAGAGATCGGTTCGCGAGCAATAGGAAAATCAGATATTCATTCCTGCTCTTTTCTAGGGAGCAATTTCTCAAGGACTCTTCGTCTGAAAGCCATAAGGAATGTCTCCTGCCGCTTTGAAAGAGATCGGCTCGTGAGAAAGTCAAAAATGAGATAATCGTTCCTGATCTGTGCTGGTGACTACTCTTTCATGGGACCATTCTTGAAAACACCATAGGATGCACTGCAAATGGTTTCCAAAAATTCGATTCTTGAACTACGCTACTGACAAATTACTCATGGAATCATGCTTTGAAGGCCATTGGGATGCATTGCTAATGGTTTGGAAGTGATCGGTCCGTGAAAAAGGAGCTATACATTCCTGATCTGTGGTACTAATAAATTTCTCGGGGACTCTTCTTCTAAAAGCCATCAGGATTGTCTCCTGCCGGTTTGAAAGCGATCGGGTCGTCAGACAGACGAACAAAGAGAAATTAATTCCTGATCTGTGCTACTGAAACATTGCTCATGTAATCATGCTTCAAAAGACATTAGGATGCTCTGCTAATGATTTGCTAGGGATCGGTTAGTGAGCAATACAAACAATGTGAAAAGACTTCCTGAGCTGTGCTAGTGACAATTTCTCAAGGAATACTGCTTCAAGAGCGATCAGGATGCTATAATTCTCATTTGGACGAGATCGGTTGGTGAGCTATACGAAAATCCGATATTTAGTCCTGCTCGGTTCTAGGGAGTAATTTCTCAAGGACTCTTTGTCTAAAAACATTCCTTATGAGGAATGTCTCCTTTCGGTTTCAAAGAGATCGGTTCGTGAGAAAGACGAAGAAAATGTGAAAAGTCCTTTGTGAATTGTGCTAGTGACATTTTTTTCAAGGAATCTTTGCTTAATCGCCACGAGGATGCACTACTGGTCAGGGGTAGAAATCGGTTCTTGAGAAAAAGGATCGTGAGAGATTCATTCCCGAAGTGGGCTAGGGAGAAATTTCACATGGAATCCCGCTTCAAAAGACACTAGTATTGTTTGCTTGTGGTTTGGAAGAGATGTGTTTCTGAGAATACTGAAAATGCGAAATGCATTGCTAATCTGAGTTAGGGAAAAATTTCGCAAGGAATCATCGTCTAAAAGCCAAAAGGATGCTCTGTTAGTGGTTTGAAAGCGATCGGTTCCTGAGAAAAGTGGATAATGCGAATTATATTCCTGTGACAGTGAAAATTTCACATGGAGTCATGGTTCAAAAGACATCAGAATGCTCTGCTCATGGTTTGGTGGAGATCACTTAGTCAGAAAAACAAAAAATATGAAAATGCTTTCTGAGCTGCGCTAGTGACCATTTTTTCAAGGAACCTTTGCTTGAACGCCACTAGCACGCACTACTTGTCAGATGGTAGAGATTGGTTTGTGTGAAAAGGAATCATGAGAGCTTTAGTCCTGATCTCTGCTCGGGACAATTCTCCCAAGGAGTCACGCTCCAAAAGACATTAGTATTGTCTGCTAGTGGTTTGGAAGAGATACCTTTGTGAGAATACTGAAAAGGAGAAATACATTGCTGAACTATGCTAGTGATAAATTTTTCAAGGAATCTTCGTCTGAAAACAATTACAAGACAGTGCTAAACGATTGGTAGAGCTGGGTTTGTGAGAAAGACTAAAAATGAGAAACACATTCCTGATCACTGCTATGACAAAGTTCTCATGGAATCATGCTTCAAAAGGCTCCAGAATGCTATGCTAATGGTTTGGACGAGATCTATTAGTGAGTAACGAACAAATGTGCAAATCCTTCCTGAGCTGCGCTAGCGACCAATTTCTCAAGGAATAGTTGTTTAAACGGTACGAGGATGCACTACTGGTCAGTTGGTTGAGATCGGTTCGTGAGAAAAAGAAACATGAGGGATTCATTCCTGATCTGGGCTACGGACAAATTGCACATGGAATCGCCCTTCAAGAGACATCAGGGTGCTCTGCTCATGGCTTGGTAGAGATCACTTAGTGAGAAATACCAAAAATATGAAAATGCTTCCTGAGCTGCACAAGTGACACATTTTTTTCAAGGACTCTTTGTTTAAACGCCACTAGGAGGCACTACTGGTCTGTTGGTAGGGATCGGTTAGTGTGAAAAGGAAACATGAGAGATTCTTTCCTGATCTCTGCTGGGGACAAATGTCACAAGGAATCACGCTTCAAAAGACATTACTATGGTCTGCTTCTAGTTTGGAAGAGATGGATTTGTGAGAATACTGAAAATGAGAAATACATTGCTGATCTGAGCTAAGGACATTTTTTTGCAAGGAATCATCTTTTAAAAGCCATTAGGATGCTCTGCGAGTGGTTTATAAGAGATCGGTTCCTGAGAAATATGGATAATGCGAATTATATTCCTGCTCTGTGATAGTGAGAAATTTCTCATGGACTCATGCTTCTAAAGTGACTAGGATGCTCTGCTAGTGGTTTGTTAGAGATCAGTTAGTGAGAAATACCAAAAATATGACACTACTTCCTGAGCTGCGCTGGTGACAAATTTTGCAAGGACTCTTTGTTTAAACGCCACTATGCATTACCGTTCCCTTTGTGAAGATCGGCTCGTGAGAAAAGGAAACATGAGAGATTCATTCCTGAGCTAGTTCACAACGAGCCACGCTTCAAGAGCGCTTAGGATGCGATAATGCCCATTTGACAGAGATCGGTTCGCGAGCAATAGGAAAATCAGATATTCATTCCTGCTCTTTTCTAGGGAGCAATTTCTCAAGGACTCTTCGTCTGAAAGCCATAAGGAATGTCTCCTGCCGCTTTGAAAGAGATCGGCTCGTGAGAAAGTCAAAAATGAGATAATCGTTCCTGATCTGTGCTGGTGACTACTCTTTCATGGGACCATTCTTGAAAACCCCATAGGATGCACTGCAAATGGTTTCCAAAAATTCGATTCTTGAACTACGCTACTGACAAATTACTCATGGAATCATGCTTTGAAGGCCATTGGGATGCATTGCTAATGGTTTGGAAGTGATCGGTCCGTGAAAAAGGAGCTATACATTCCTGATCTGTGGTACTAATAAATTTCTCGGGGACTCTTCTTCTAAAAGCCATCAGGATTGTCTCCTGCCGGTTTGAAAGCGATCGGGTCGTCAGACAGACGAACAAAGAGAAATTAATTCCTGATCTGTGCTACTGAAACATTGCTCATGTAATCATGCTTCAAAAGACATTAGGATGCTCTGCTAATGATTTGCTAGGGATCGGTTAGTGAGCAATACAAACAATGTGAAAAGACTTCCTGAGCTGTGCTAGTGACAATTTCTCAAGGAATACTGCTTCAAGAGCGATCAGGATGCTATAATTCTCATTTGGACGAGATCGGTTGGTGAGCTATACGAAAATCCGATATTTAGTCCTGCTCGGTTCTAGGGAGTAATTTCTCAAGGACTCTTTGTCTAAAAACATTCCTTATGAGGAATGTCTCCTTTCGGTTTCAAAGAGATCGGTTCGTGAGAAAGACGAAGAAAATGTGCAAAGTCCTTTGTGAATTGTGCTAGTGACATTTTTTTCAAGGAATCTTTGCTTAATCGCCACGAGGATGCACTACTGGTCAGGGGTAGAAATCGGTTCTTGAGAAAAAGGATCGTGAGAGATTCATTCCCGAAGTGGGCTAGGGAGAAATTTCACATGGAATCCCGCTTCAAAAGACACTGGTATTGTTTGCTTGTGGTTTGGAAGAGATGTGTTTCTGAGAATACTGAAAATGCGAAATGCATTGCTAATCTGAGTTAGGGAAAAATTTCGCAAGGAATCATCGTCTAAAAGCCAAAAGGATGCTCTGTTAGTGGTTTGAAAGCGATCGGTTCCTGAGAAAAGTGGATAATGCGAATTATATTCCTGTGACAGTGAAAATTTCACATGGAGTCATGGTTCAAAAGACATCAGAATGCTCTGCTCATGGTTTGGTGGAGATCACTTAGTCAGAAAAACAAAAAATATGAAAATGCTTTCTGAGCTGCGCTAGTGACCATTTTTTCAAGGAACCTTTGCTTGAACGCCACTAGCACGCACTACTTGTCAGATGGTAGAGATTGGTTTGTGTGAAAAGGAATCATGAGAGCTTTAGTCCTGATCTCTGCTCGGGACAATTCTCCCAAGGAGTCACGCTCCAAAAGACATTAGTATTGTCTGCTAGTGGTTTGGAAGAGATACCTTTGTGAGAATACTGAAAAGGAGAAATACATTGCTGAACTATGCTAGTGATAAATTTTTCAAGGAATCTTCGTCTGAAAACAATTACAAGACAGTGCTAAACGATTGGTAGAGCTGGGTTTGTGAGAAAGACTAAAAATGAGAAACACATTCCTGATCACTGCTATGACAAAGTTCTCATGGAATCATGCTTCAAAAGGCTCCAGAATGCTATGCTAATGGTTTGGACGAGATCTATTAGTGAGTAACGAACAAATGTGCAAATCCTTCCTGAGCTGCGCTAGCGACCAATTTCTCAAGGAATAGTTGTTTAAACGGTACGAGGATGCACTACTGGTCAGTTGGTTGAGATCGGTTCGTGAGAAAAAGAAACATGAGGGATTCATTCCTGATCTGGGCTACGGACAAATTGCACATGGAATCGCCCTTCAAGAGACATCAGGGTGCTCTGCTCATGGCTTGGTAGAGATCACTTAGTGAGAAATACCAAAAATATGAAAATGCTTCCTGAGCTGCACAAGTGACACATTTTTTTCAAGGACTCTTTGTTTAAACGCCACTAGGAGGCACTACTGGTCTGTTGGTAGGGATCGGTTAGTGTGAAAAGGAAACATGAGAGATTCTTTCCTGATCTCTGCTGGGGACAAATGTCACAAGGAATCACGCTTCAAAAGACATTACTATGGTCTGCTTCTAGTTTGGAAGAGATGGATTTGTGAGAATACTGAAAATGAGAAATACATTGCTGATCTGAGCTAAGGAAATTTTTTTGCAAGGAATCATCTTTTAAAAGCCATTAGGATGCTCTGCGAGTGGTTTATAAGAGATCGGTTCCTGAGAAATATGGATAATGCGAATTATATTCCTGCTCTGTGATAGTGAGAAATTTCTCATGGACTCATGCTTCTAAAGTGACTAGGATGCTCTGCTAGTGGTTTGTTAGAGATCAGTTAGTGAGAAATACCAAAAATATGACACTACTTCCTGAGCTGCGCTGGTGACAAATTTTGCAAGGACTCTTTGTTTAAACGCCACTATGCATTACCGTTCCCTTTGTGAAGATCGGCTCGTGAGAAAAGGAAACATGAGAGATTCATTCCTGAGCTAGTTCACAACGAGCCACGCTTCAAGAGCGCTTAGGATGCGATAATGCCCATTTGACAGAGATCGGTTCGCGAGCAATAGGAAAATCAGATATTCATTCCTGCTCTTTTCTAGGGAGCAATTTCTCAAGGACTCTTCGTCTGAAAGCCATAAGGAATGTCTCCTGCCGCTTTGAAAGAGATCGGCTCGTGAGAAAGTCAAAAATGAGATAATCGTTCCTGATCTGTGCTGGTGACTACTCTTTCATGGGACCATTCTTGAAAACACCATAGGATGCACTGCAAATGGCTTCGAAAAATTCGATTCTTGAACTACGCTACTGACAAATTACTCATGGAATCATGCTTTGAAGGCCATTGGGATGCATTGCTAATGGTTTGGAAGTGATCGGTCCGTGAAAAAGGAGCTATACATTCCTGATCTGTGGTACTAATAAATTTCTCGGGGACTCTTCTTCTAAAAGCCATCAGGATTGTCTCCTGCCGGTTTGAAAGCGATCGGGTCGTCAGACAGACGAACAAAGAGAAATTAATTCCTGATCTGTGCTACTGAAACATTGCTCATGTAATCATGCTTCAAAAGACATTAGGATGCTCTGCTAATGATTTGCTAGGGATCGGTTAGTGAGCAATACAAACAATGTGAAAAGACTTCCTGAGCTGTGCTAGTGACAATTTCTCAAGGAATACTGCTTCAAGAGCGATCAGGATGCTATAATTCTCATTTGGACGAGATCGGTTGGTGAGCTATACGAAAATCCGATATTTAGTCCTGCTCGGTTCTAGGGAGTAATTTCTCAAGGACTCTTTGTCTAAAAACATTCCTTATGAGGAATGTCTCCTTTCGGTTTCAAAGAGATCGGTTCGTGAGAAAGACGAAGAAAATGTGAAAAGTCCTTTGTGAATTGTGCTAGTGACATTTTTTTCAAGGAATCTTTGCTTAATCGCCACGAGGATGCACTACTGGTCAGGGGTAGAAATCGGTTCTTGAGAAAAAGGATCGTGAGAGATTCATTCCCGAAGTGGGCTAGGGAGAAATTTCACATGGAATCCCGCTTCAAAAGACACTGGTATTGTTTGCTTGTGGTTTGGAAGAGATGTGTTTCTGAGAATACTGAAAATGCGAAATGCATTGCTAATCTGAGTTAGGGAAAAATTTCGCAAGGAATCATCGTCTAAAAGCCAAAAGGATGCTCTGTTAGTGGTTTGAAAGCGATCGGTTCCTGAGAAAAGTGGATAATGCGAATTATATTCCTGTGACAGTGAAAATTTCACATGGAGTCATGGTTCAAAAGACATCAGAATGCTCTGCTCATGGTTTGGTGGAGATCACTTAGTCAGAAAAACAAAAAATATGAAAATGCTTTCTGAGCTGCGCTAGTGACCATTTTTTCAAGGAACCTTTGCTTGAACGCCACTAGCACGCACTACTTGTCAGATGGTAGAGATTGGTTTGTGTGAAAAGGAATCATGAGAGCTTTAGTCCTGATCTCTGCTCGGGACAATTCTCCCAAGGAGTCACGCTCCAAAAGACATTAGTATTGTCTGCTAGTGGTTTGGAAGAGATACCTTTGTGAGAATACTGAAAAGGAGAAATACATTGCTGAACTATGCTAGTGATAAATTTTTCAAGGAATCTTCGTCTGAAAACAATTACAAGACAGTGCTAAACGATTGGTAGAGCTGGGTTTGTGAGAAAGACTAAAAATGAGAAACACATTCCTGATCACTGCTATGACAAAGTTCTCATGGAATCATGCTTCAAAAGGCTCCAGAATGCTATGCTAATGGTTTGGACGAGATCTATTAGTGAGTAACGAACAAATGTGCAAATCCTTCCTGAGCTGCGCTAGCGACCAATTTCTCAAGGAATAGTTGTTTAAACGGTACGAGGATGCACTACTGGTCAGTTGGTTGAGATCGGTTCGTGAGAAAAAGAAACATGAGGGATTCATTCCTGATCTGGGCTACGGACAAATTGCACATGGAATCGCCCTTCAAGAGACATCAGGGTGCTCTGCTCATGGCTTGGTAGAGATCACTTAGTGAGAAATACCAAAAATATGAAAATGCTTCCTGAGCTGCACAAGTGACACATTTTTTTCAAGGACTCTTTGTTTAAACGCCACTAGGAGGCACTACTGGTCTGTTGGTAGGGATCGGTTAGTGTGAAAAGGAAACATGAGAGATTCTTTCCTGATCTCTGCTGGGGACAAATGTCACAAGGAATCACGCTTCAAAAGACATTACTATGGTCTGCTTCTAGTTTGGAAGAGATGGATTTGTGAGAATACTGAAAATGAGAAATACATTGCTGATCTGAGCTAAGGAAATTTTTTTGCAAGGAATCATCTTTTAAAAGCCATTAGGATGCTCTGCGAGTGGTTTATAAGAGATCGGTTCCTGAGAAATATGGATAATGCGAATTATATTCCTGCTCTGTGATAGTGAGAAATTTCTCATGGACTCATGCTTCTAAAGTGACTAGGATGCTCTGCTAGTGGTTTGTTAGAGATCAGTTAGTGAGAAATACCAAAAATATGACACTACTTCCTGAGCTGCGCTGGTGACAAATTTTGCAAGGACTCTTTGTTTAAACGCCACTATGCATTACCGTTCCCTTTGTGAAGATCGGCTCGTGAGAAAAGGAAACATGAGAGATTCATTCCTGAGCTAGTTCACAACGAGCCACGCTTCAAGAGCGCTTAGGATGCGATAATGCCCATTTGACAGAGATCGGTTCGCGAGCAATAGGAAAATCAGATATTCATTCCTGCTCTTTTCTAGGGAGCAATTTCTCAAGGACTCTTCGTCTGAAAGCCATAAGGAATGTCTCCTGCCGCTTTGAAAGAGATCGGCTCGTGAGAAAGTCAAAAATGAGATAATCGTTCCTGATCTGTGCTGGTGACTACTCTTTCATGGGACCATTCTTGAAAACCCCATAGGATGCACTGCAAATGGTTTCCAAAAATTCGATTCTTGAACTACGCTACTGACAAATTACTCATGGAATCATGCTTTGAAGGCCATTGGGATGCATTGCTAATGGTTTGGAAGTGATCGGTCCGTGAAAAAGGAGCTATACATTCCTGATCTGTGGTACTAATAAATTTCTCGGGGACTCTTCTTCTAAAAGCCATCAGGATTGTCTCCTGCCGGTTTGAAAGCGATCGGGTCGTCAGACAGACGAACAAAGAGAAATTAATTCCTGATCTGTGCTACTGAAACATTGCTCATGTAGTCATGCTTCAAAAGACATTAGGATGCTCTGCTAATGATTTGCTAGGGATCGGTTAGTGAGCAATACAAACAATGTGAAAAGACTTCCTGAGCTGTGCTAGTGACAATTTCTCAAGGAATACTGCTTCAAGAGCGATCAGGATGCTATAATTCTCATTTGGACGAGATCGGTTGGTGAGCTATACGAAAATCCGATATTTAGTCCTGCTCGGTTCTAGGGAGTAATTTCTCAAGGACTCTTTGTCTAAAAACATTCCTTATGAGGAATGTCTCCTTTCGGTTTCAAAGAGATCGGTTCGTGAGAAAGACGAAGAAAATGTGCAAAGTCCTTTGTGAATTGTGCTAGTGACATTTTTTTCAAGGAATCTTTGCTTAATCGCCACGAGGATGCACTACTGGTCAGGGGTAGAAATCGGTTCTTGAGAAAAAGGATCGTGAGAGATTCATTCCCGAAGTGGGCTAGGGAGAAATTTCACATGGAATCCCGCTTCAAAAGACACTAGTATTGTTTGCTTGTGGTTTGGAAGAGATGTGTTTCTGAGAATACTGAAAATGCGAAATGCATTGCTAATCTGAGTTAGGGAAAAATTTCGCAAGGAATCATCGTCTAAAAGCCAAAAGGATGCTCTGTTAGTGGTTTGAAAGCGATCGGTTCCTGAGAAAAGTGGATAATGCGAATTATATTCCTGTGACAGTGAAAATTTCACATGGAGTCATGGTTCAAAAGACATCAGAATGCTCTGCTCATGGTTTGGTGGAGATCACTTAGTCAGAAAAACAAAAAATATGAAAATGCTTTCTGAGCTGCGCTAGTGACCATTTTTTCAAGGAACCTTTGCTTGAACGCCACTAGCACGCACTACTTGTCAGATGGTAGAGATTGGTTTGTGTGAAAAGGAATCATGAGAGCTTTAGTCCTGATCTCTGCTCGGGACAATTCTCCCAAGGAGTCACGCTCCAAAAGACATTAGTATTGTCTGCTAGTGGTTTGGAAGAGATACCTTTGTGAGAATACTGAAAAGGAGAAATACATTGCTGAACTATGCTAGTGATAAATTTTTCAAGGAATCTTCGTCTGAAAACAATTACAAGACAGTGCTAAACGATTGGTAGAGCTGGGTTTGTGAGAAAGACTAAAAATGAGAAACACATTCCTGATCACTGCTATGACAAAGTTCTCATGGAATCATGCTTCAAAAGGCTCCAGAATGCTATGCTAATGGTTTGGACGAGATCTATTAGTGAGTAACGAACAAATGTGCAAATCCTTCCTGAGCTGCGCTAGCGACCAATTTCTCAAGGAATAGTTGTTTAAACGGTACGAGGATGCACTACTGGTCAGTTGGTTGAGATCGGTTCGTGAGAAAAAGAAACATGAGGGATTCATTCCTGATCTGGGCTACGGACAAATTGCACATGGAATCGCCCTTCAAGAGACATCAGGGTGCTCTGCTCATGGCTTGGTAGAGATCACTTAGTGAGAAATACCAAAAATATGAAAATGCTTCCTGAGCTGCACAAGTGACACATTTTTTTCAAGGACTCTTTGTTTAAACGCCACTAGGAGGCACTACTGGTCTGTTGGTAGGGATCGGTTAGTGTGAAAAGGAAACATGAGAGATTCTTTCCTGATCTCTGCTGGGGACAAATGTCACAAGGAATCACGCTTCAAAAGACATTACTATGGTCTGCTTCTAGTTTGGAAGAGATGGATTTGTGAGAATACTGAAAATGAGAAATACATTGCTGATCTGAGCTAAGGACATTTTTTTGCAAGGAATCATCTTTTAAAAGCCATTAGGATGCTCTGCGAGTGGTTTATAAGAGATCGGTTCCTGAGAAATATGGATAATGCGAATTATATTCCTGCTCTGTGATAGTGAGAAATTTCTCATGGACTCATGCTTCTAAAGTGACTAGGATGCTCTGCTAGTGGTTTGTTAGAGATCAGTTAGTGAGAAATACCAAAAATATGACACTACTTCCTGAGCTGCGCTGGTGACAAATTTTGCAAGGACTCTTTGTTTAAACGCCACTATGCATTACCGTTCCCTTTGTGAAGATCGGCTTGTGAGAAAAGGAAACATGAGAGATTCATTCCTGAGCTAGTTCACAACGAGCCACGCTTCAAGAGCGCTTAGGATGCGATAATGCCCATTTGACAGAGATCGGTTCGCGAGCAATAGGAAAATCAGATATTCATTCCTGCTCTTTTCTAGGGAGCAATTTCTCAAGGACTCTTCGTCTGAAAGCCATAAGGAATGTCTCCTGCCGCTTTGAAAGAGATCGGCTCGTGAGAAAGTCAAAAATGAGATAATCGTTCCTGATCTGTGCTGGTGACTACTCTTTCATGGGACCATTCTTGAAAACACCATAGGATGCACTGCAAATGGCTTCGAAAAATTCGATTCTTGAACTACGCTACTGACAAATTACTCATGGAATCATGCTTTGAAGGCCATTGGGATGCATTGCTAATGGTTTGGAAGTGATCGGTCCGTGAAAAAGGAGCTATACATTCCTGATCTGTGGTACTAATAAATTTCTCGGGGACTCTTCTTCTAAAAGCCATCAGGATTGTCTCCTGCCGGTTTGAAAGCGATCGGGTCGTCAGACAGACGAACAAAGAGAAATTAATTCCTGATCTGTGCTACTGAAACATTGCTCATGTAATCATGCTTCAAAAGACATTAGGATGCTCTGCTAATGATTTGCTAGGGATCGGTTAGTGAGCAATACAAACAATGTGAAAAGACTTCCTGAGCTGTGCTAGTGACAATTTCTCAAGGAATACTGCTTCAAGAGCGATCAGGATGCTATAATTCTCATTTGGACGAGATCGGTTGGTGAGCTATACGAAAATCCGATATTTAGTCCTGCTCGGTTCTAGGGAGTAATTTCTCAAGGACTCTTTGTCTAAAAACATTCCTTATGAGGAATGTCTCCTTTCGGTTTCAAAGAGATCGGTTCGTGAGAAAGACGAAGAAAATGTGCAAAGTCCTTTGTGAATTGTGCTAGTGACATTTTTTTCAAGGAATCTTTGCTTAATCGCCACGAGGATGCACTACTGGTCAGGGGTAGAAATCGGTTCTTGAGAAAAAGGATCGTGAGAGATTCATTCCCGAAGTGGGCTAGGGAGAAATTTCACATGGAATCCCGCTTCAAAAGACACTGGTATTGTTTGCTTGTGGTTTGGAAGAGATGTGTTTCTGAGAATACTGAAAATGCGAAATGCATTGCTAATCTGAGTTAGGGAAAAATTTCGCAAGGAATCATCGTCTAAAAGCCAAAAGGATGCTCTGTTAGTGGTTTGAAAGCGATCGGTTCCTGAGAAAAGTGGATAATGCGAATTATATTCCTGTGACAGTGAAAATTTCACATGGAGTCATGGTTCAAAAGACATCAGAATGCTCTGCTCATGGTTTGGTGGAGATCACTTAGTCAGAAAAACAAAAAATATGAAAATGCTTTCTGAGCTGCGCTAGTGACCATTTTTTCAAGGAACCTTTGCTTGAACGCCACTAGCACGCACTACTTGTCAGATGGTAGAGATTGGTTTGTGTGAAAAGGAATCATGAGAGCTTTAGTCCTGATCTCTGCTCGGGACAATTCTCCCAAGGAGTCACGCTCCAAAAGACATTAGTATTGTCTGCTAGTGGTTTGGAAGAGATACCTTTGTGAGAATACTGAAAAGGAGAAATACATTGCTGAACTATGCTAGTGATAAATTTTTCAAGGAATCTTCGTCTGAAAACAATTACAAGACAGTGCTAAACGATTGGTAGAGCTGGGTTTGTGAGAAAGACTAAAAATGAGAAACACATTCCTGATCACTGCTATGACAAAGTTCTCATGGAATCATGCTTCAAAAGGCTCCAGAATGCTATGCTAATGGTTTGGACGAGATCTATTAGTGAGTAACGAACAAATGTGCAAATCCTTCCTGAGCTGCGCTAGCGACCAATTTCTCAAGGAATAGTTGTTTAAACGGTACGAGGATGCACTACTGGTCAGTTGGTTGAGATCGGTTCGTGAGAAAAAGAAACATGAGGGATTCATTCCTGATCTGGGCTACGGACAAATTGCACATGGAATCGCCCTTCAAGAGACATCAGGGTGCTCTGCTCATGGCTTGGTAGAGATCACTTAGTGAGAAATACCAAAAATATGAAAATGCTTCCTGAGCTGCACAAGTGACACATTTTTTTCAAGGACTCTTTGTTTAAACGCCACTAGGAGGCACTACTGGTCTGTTGGTAGGGATCGGTTAGTGTGAAAAGGAAACATGAGAGATTCTTTCCTGATCTCTGCTGGGGACAAATGTCACAAGGAATCACGCTTCAAAAGACATTACTATGGTCTGCTTCTAGTTTGGAAGAGATGGATTTGTGAGAATACTGAAAATGAGAAATACATTGCTGATCTGAGCTAAGGAAATTTTTTTGCAAGGAATCATCTTTTAAAAGCCATTAGGATGCTCTGCGAGTGGTTTATAAGAGATCGGTTCCTGAGAAATATGGATAATGCGAATTATATTCCTGCTCTGTGATAGTGAGAAATTTCTCATGGACTCATGCTTCTAAAGTGACTAGGATGCTCTGCTAGTGGTTTGTTAGAGATCAGTTAGTGAGAAATACCAAAAATATGACACTACTTCCTGAGCTGCGCTGGTGACAAATTTTGCAAGGACTCTTTGTTTAAACGCCACTATGCATTACCGTTCCCTTTGTGAAGATCGGCTCGTGAGAAAAGGAAACATGAGAGATTCATTCCTGAGCTAGTTCACAACGAGCCACGCTTCAAGAGCGCTTAGGATGCGATAATGCCCATTTGACAGAGATCGGTTCGCGAGCAATAGGAAAATCAGATATTCATTCCTGCTCTTTTCTAGGGAGCAATTTCTCAAGGACTCTTCGTCTGAAAGCCATAAGGAATGTCTCCTGCCGCTTTGAAAGAGATCGGCTCGTGAGAAAGTCAAAAATGAGATAATCGTTCCTGATCTGTGCTGGTGACTACTCTTTCATGGGACCATTCTTGAAAACACCATAGGATGCACTGCAAATGGCTTCGAAAAATTCGATTCTTGAACTACGCTACTGACAAATTACTCATGGAATCATGCTTTGAAGGCCATTGGGATGCATTGCTAATGGTTTGGAAGTGATCGGTCCGTGAAAAAGGAGCTATACATTCCTGATCTGTGGTACTAATAAATTTCTCGGGGACTCTTCTTCTAAAAGCCATCAGGATTGTCTCCTGCCGGTTTGAAAGCGATCGGGTCGTCAGACAGACGAACAAAGAGAAATTAATTCCTGATCTGTGCTACTGAAACATTGCTCATGTAATCATGCTTCAAAAGACATTAGGATGCTCTGCTAATGATTTGCTAGGGATCGGTTAGTGAGCAATACAAACAATGTGAAAAGACTTCCTGAGCTGTGCTAGTGACAATTTCTCAAGGAATACTGCTTCAAGAGCGATCAGGATGCTATAATTCTCATTTGGACGAGATCGGTTGGTGAGCTATACGAAAATCCGATATTTAGTCCTGCTCGGTTCTAGGGAGTAATTTCTCAAGGACTCTTTGTCTAAAAACATTCCTTATGAGGAATGTCTCCTTTCGGTTTCAAAGAGATCGGTTCGTGAGAAAGACGAAGAAAATGTGAAAAGTCCTTTGTGAATTGTGCTAGTGACATTTTTTTCAAGGAATCTTTGCTTAATCGCCACGAGGATGCACTACTGGTCAGGGGTAGAAATCGGTTCTTGAGAAAAAGGATCGTGAGAGATTCATTCCCGAAGTGGGCTAGGGAGAAATTTCACATGGAATCCCGCTTCAAAAGACACTGGTATTGTTTGCTTGTGGTTTGGAAGAGATGTGTTTCTGAGAATACTGAAAATGCGAAATGCATTGCTAATCTGAGTTAGGGAAAAATTTCGCAAGGAATCATCGTCTAAAAGCCAAAAGGATGCTCTGTTAGTGGTTTGAAAGCGATCGGTTCCTGAGAAAAGTGGATAATGCGAATTATATTCCTGTGACAGTGAAAATTTCACATGGAGTCATGGTTCAAAAGACATCAGAATGCTCTGCTCATGGTTTGGTGGAGATCACTTAGTCAGAAAAACAAAAAATATGAAAATGCTTTCTGAGCTGCGCTAGTGACCATTTTTTCAAGGAACCTTTGCTTGAACGCCACTAGCACGCACTACTTGTCAGATGGTAGAGATTGGTTTGTGTGAAAAGGAATCATGAGAGCTTTAGTCCTGATCTCTGCTCGGGACAATTCTCCCAAGGAGTCACGCTCCAAAAGACATTAGTATTGTCTGCTAGTGGTTTGGAAGAGATACCTTTGTGAGAATACTGAAAAGGAGAAATACATTGCTGAACTATGCTAGTGATAAATTTTTCAAGGAATCTTCGTCTGAAAACAATTACAAGACAGTGCTAAACGATTGGTAGAGCTGGGTTTGTGAGAAAGACTAAAAATGAGAAACACATTCCTGATCACTGCTATGACAAAGTTCTCATGGAATCATGCTTCAAAAGGCTCCAGAATGCTATGCTAATGGTTTGGACGAGATCTATTAGTGAGTAACGAACAAATGTGCAAATCCTTCCTGAGCTGCGCTAGCGACCAATTTCTCAAGGAATAGTTGTTTAAACGGTACGAGGATGCACTACTGGTCAGTTGGTTGAGATCGGTTCGTGAGAAAAAGAAACATGAGGGATTCATTCCTGATCTGGGCTACGGACAAATTGCACATGGAATCGCCCTTCAAGAGACATCAGGGTGCTCTGCTCATGGCTTGGTAGAGATCACTTAGTGAGAAATACCAAAAATATGAAAATGCTTCCTGAGCTGCACAAGTGACACATTTTTTTCAAGGACTCTTTGTTTAAACGCCACTAGGAGGCACTACTGGTCTGTTGGTAGGGATCGGTTAGTGTGAAAAGGAAACATGAGAGATTCTTTCCTGATCTCTGCTGGGGACAAATGTCACAAGGAATCACGCTTCAAAAGACATTACTATGGTCTGCTTCTAGTTTGGAAGAGATGGATTTGTGAGAATACTGAAAATGAGAAATACATTGCTGATCTGAGCTAAGGAAATTTTTTTGCAAGGAATCATCTTTTAAAAGCCATTAGGATGCTCTGCGAGTGGTTTATAAGAGATCGGTTCCTGAGAAATATGGATAATGCGAATTATATTCCTGCTCTGTGATAGTGAGAAATTTCTCATGGACTCATGCTTCTAAAGTGACTAGGATGCTCTGCTAGTGGTTTGTTAGAGATCAGTTAGTGAGAAATACCAAAAATATGACACTACTTCCTGAGCTGCGCTGGTGACAAATTTTGCAAGGACTCTTTGTTTAAACGCCACTATGCATTACCGTTCCCTTTGTGAAGATCGGCTCGTGAGAAAAGGAAACATGAGAGATTCATTCCTGAGCTAGTTCACAACGAGCCACGCTTCAAGAGCGCTTAGGATGCGATAATGCCCATTTGACAGAGATCGGTTCGCGAGCAATAGGAAAATCAGATATTCATTCCTGCTCTTTTCTAGGGAGCAATTTCTCAAGGACTCTTCGTCTGAAAGCCATAAGGAATGTCTCCTGCCGCTTTGAAAGAGATCGGCTCGTGAGAAAGTCAAAAATGAGATAATCGTTCCTGATCTGTGCTGGTGACTACTCTTTCATGGGACCATTCTTGAAAACCCCATAGGATGCACTGCAAATGGTTTCCAAAAATTCGATTCTTGAACTACGCTACTGACAAATTACTCATGGAATCATGCTTTGAAGGCCATTGGGATGCATTGCTAATGGTTTGGAAGTGATCGGTCCGTGAAAAAGGAGCTATACATTCCTGATCTGTGGTACTAATAAATTTCTCGGGGACTCTTCTTCTAAAAGCCATCAGGATTGTCTCCTGCCGGTTTGAAAGCGATCGGGTCGTCAGACAGACGAACAAAGAGAAATTAATTCCTGATCTGTGCTACTGAAACATTGCTCATGTAGTCATGCTTCAAAAGACATTAGGATGCTCTGCTAATGATTTGCTAGGGATCGGTTAGTGAGCAATACAAACAATGTGAAAAGACTTCCTGAGCTGTGCTAGTGACAATTTCTCAAGGAATACTGCTTCAAGAGCGATCAGGATGCTATAATTCTCATTTGGACGAGATCGGTTGGTGAGCTATACGAAAATCCGATATTTAGTCCTGCTCGGTTCTAGGGAGTAATTTCTCAAGGACTCTTTGTCTAAAAACATTCCTTATGAGGAATGTCTCCTTTCGGTTTCAAAGAGATCGGTTCGTGAGAAAGACGAAGAAAATGTGCAAAGTCCTTTGTGAATTGTGCTAGTGACATTTTTTTCAAGGAATCTTTGCTTAATCGCCACGAGGATGCACTACTGGTCAGGGGTAGAAATCGGTTCTTGAGAAAAAGGATCGTGAGAGATTCATTCCCGAAGTGGGCTAGGGAGAAATTTCACATGGAATCCCGCTTCAAAAGACACTAGCATTGTTTGCTTGTGGTTTGGAAGAGATGTGTTTCTGAGAATACTGAAAATGCGAAATGCATTGCTAATCTGAGTTAGGGAAAAATTTCGCAAGGAATCATCGTCTAAAAGCCAAAAGGATGCTCTGTTAGTGGTTTGAAAGCGATCGGTTCCTGAGAAAAGTGGATAATGCGAATTATATTCCTGTGACAGTGAAAATTTCACATGGAGTCATGGTTCAAAAGACATCAGAATGCTCTGCTCATGGTTTGGTGGAGATCACTTAGTCAGAAAAACAAAAAATATGAAAATGCTTTCTGAGCTGCGCTAGTGACCATTTTTTCAAGGAACCTTTGCTTGAACGCCACTAGCACGCACTACTTGTCAGATGGTAGAGATTGGTTTGTGTGAAAAGGAATCATGAGAGCTTTAGTCCTGATCTCTGCTCGGGACAATTCTCCCAAGGAGTCACGCTCCAAAAGACATTAGTATTGTCTGCTAGTGGTTTGGAAGAGATACCTTTGTGAGAATACTGAAAAGGAGAAATACATTGCTGAACTATGCTAGTGATAAATTTTTCAAGGAATCTTCGTCTGAAAACAATTACAAGACAGTGCTAAACGATTGGTAGAGCTGGGTTTGTGAGAAAGACTAAAAATGAGAAACACATTCCTGATCACTGCTATGACAAAGTTCTCATGGAATCATGCTTCAAAAGGCTCCAGAATGCTATGCTAATGGTTTGGACGAGATCTATTAGTGAGTAACGAACAAATGTGCAAATCCTTCCTGAGCTGCGCTAGCGACCAATTTCTCAAGGAATAGTTGTTTAAACGGTACGAGGATGCACTACTGGTCAGTTGGTTGAGATCGGTTCGTGAGAAAAAGAAACATGAGGGATTCATTCCTGATCTGGGCTACGGACAAATTGCACATGGAATCGCCCTTCAAGAGACATCAGGGTGCTCTGCTCATGGCTTGGTAGAGATCACTTAGTGAGAAATACCAAAAATATGAAAATGCTTCCTGAGCTGCACAAGTGACACATTTTTTTCAAGGACTCTTTGTTTAAACGCCACTAGGAGGCACTACTGGTCTGTTGGTAGGGATCGGTTAGTGTGAAAAGGAAACATGAGAGATTCTTTCCTGATCTCTGCTGGGGACAAATGTCACAAGGAATCACGCTTCAAAAGACATTACTATGGTCTGCTTCTAGTTTGGAAGAGATGGATTTGTGAGAATACTGAAAATGAGAAATACATTGCTGATCTGAGCTAAGGAAATTTTTTTGCAAGGAATCATCTTTTAAAAGCCATTAGGATGCTCTGCGAGTGGTTTATAAGAGATCGGTTCCTGAGAAATATGGATAATGCGAATTATATTCCTGCTCTGTGATAGTGAGAAATTTCTCATGGACTCATGCTTCTAAAGTGACTAGGATGCTCTGCTAGTGGTTTGTTAGAGATCAGTTAGTGAGAAATACCAAAAATATGACACTACTTCCTGAGCTGCGCTGGTGACAAATTTTGCAAGGACTCTTTGTTTAAACGCCACTATGCATTACCGTTCCCTTTGTGAAGATCGGCTCGTGAGAAAAGGAAACATGAGAGATTCATTCCTGAGCTAGTTCACAACGAGCCACGCTTCAAGAGCGCTTAGGATGCGATAATGCCCATTTGACAGAGATCGGTTCGCGAGCAATAGGAAAATCAGATATTCATTCCTGCTCTTTTCTAGGGAGCAATTTCTCAAGGACTCTTCGTCTGAAAGCCATAAGGAATGTCTCCTGCCGCTTTGAAAGAGATCGGCTCGTGAGAAAGTCAAAAATGAGATAATCGTTCCTGATCTGTGCTGGTGACTACTCTTTCATGGGACCATTCTTGAAAACCCCATAGGATGCACTGCAAATGGTTTCCAAAAATTCGATTCTTGAACTACGCTACTGACAAATTACTCATGGAATCATGCTTTGAAGGCCATTGGGATGCATTGCTAATGGTTTGGAAGTGATCGGTCCGTGAAAAAGGAGCTATACATTCCTGATCTGTGGTACTAATAAATTTCTCGGGGACTCTTCTTCTAAAAGCCATCAGGATTGTCTCCTGCCGGTTTGAAAGCGATCGGGTCGTCAGACAGACGAACAAAGAGAAATTAATTCCTGATCTGTGCTACTGAAACATTGCTCATGTAGTCATGCTTCAAAAGACATTAGGATGCTCTGCTAATGATTTGCTAGGGATCGGTTAGTGAGCAATACAAACAATGTGAAAAGACTTCCTGAGCTGTGCTAGTGACAATTTCTCAAGGAATACTGCTTCAAGAGCGATCAGGATGCTATAATTCTCATTTGGACGAGATCGGTTGGTGAGCTATACGAAAATCCGATATTTAGTCCTGCTCGGTTCTAGGGAGTAATTTCTCAAGGACTCTTTGTCTAAAAACATTCCTTATGAGGAATGTCTCCTTTCGGTTTCAAAGAGATCGGTTCGTGAGAAAGACGAAGAAAATGTGCAAAGTCCTTTGTGAATTGTGCTAGTGACATTTTTTTCAAGGAATCTTTGCTTAATCGCCACGAGGATGCACTACTGGTCAGGGGTAGAAATCGGTTCTTGAGAAAAAGGATCGTGAGAGATTCATTCCCGAAGTGGGCTAGGGAGAAATTTCACATGGAATCCCGCTTCAAAAGACACTAGTATTGTTTGCTTGTGGTTTGGAAGAGATGTGTTTCTGAGAATACTGAAAATGCGAAATGCATTGCTAATCTGAGTTAGGGAAAAATTTCGCAAGGAATCATCGTCTAAAAGCCAAAAGGATGCTCTGTTAGTGGTTTGAAAGCGATCGGTTCCTGAGAAAAGTGGATAATGCGAATTATATTCCTGTGACAGTGAAAATTTCACATGGAGTCATGGTTCAAAAGACATCAGAATGCTCTGCTCATGGTTTGGTGGAGATCACTTAGTCAGAAAAACAAAAAATATGAAAATGCTTTCTGAGCTGCGCTAGTGACCATTTTTTCAAGGAACCTTTGCTTGAACGCCACTAGCACGCACTACTTGTCAGATGGTAGAGATTGGTTTGTGTGAAAAGGAATCATGAGAGCTTTAGTCCTGATCTCTGCTCGGGACAATTCTCCCAAGGAGTCACGCTCCAAAAGACATTAGTATTGTCTGCTAGTGGTTTGGAAGAGATACCTTTGTGAGAATACTGAAAAGGAGAAATACATTGCTGAACTATGCTAGTGATAAATTTTTCAAGGAATCTTCGTCTGAAAACAATTACAAGACAGTGCTAAACGATTGGTAGAGCTGGGTTTGTGAGAAAGACTAAAAATGAGAAACACATTCCTGATCACTGCTATGACAAAGTTCTCATGGAATCATGCTTCAAAAGGCTCCAGAATGCTATGCTAATGGTTTGGACGAGATCTATTAGTGAGTAACGAACAAATGTGCAAATCCTTCCTGAGCTGCGCTAGCGACCAATTTCTCAAGGAATAGTTGTTTAAACGGTACGAGGATGCACTACTGGTCAGTTGGTTGAGATCGGTTCGTGAGAAAAAGAAACATGAGGGATTCATTCCTGATCTGGGCTACGGACAAATTGCACATGGAATCGCCCTTCAAGAGACATCAGGGTGCTCTGCTCATGGCTTGGTAGAGATCACTTAGTGAGAAATACCAAAAATATGAAAATGCTTCCTGAGCTGCACAAGTGACACATTTTTTTCAAGGACTCTTTGTTTAAACGCCACTAGGAGGCACTACTGGTCTGTTGGTAGGGATCGGTTAGTGTGAAAAGGAAACATGAGAGATTCTTTCCTGATCTCTGCTGGGGACAAATGTCACAAGGAATCACGCTTCAAAAGACATTACTATGGTCTGCTTCTAGTTTGGAAGAGATGGATTTGTGAGAATACTGAAAATGAGAAATACATTGCTGATCTGAGCTAAGGACATTTTTTTGCAAGGAATCATCTTTTAAAAGCCATTAGGATGCTCTGCGAGTGGTTTATAAGAGATCGGTTCCTGAGAAATATGGATAATGCGAATTATATTCCTGCTCTGTGATAGTGAGAAATTTCTCATGGACTCATGCTTCTAAAGTGACTAGGATGCTCTGCTAGTGGTTTGTTAGAGATCAGTTAGTGAGAAATACAAAAAATATGACACTACTTCCTGAGCTGCGCTGGTGACAAATTTTGCAAGGACTCTTTGTTTAAACGCCACTATGCATTACCGTTCCCTTTGTGAAGATCGGCTCGTGAGAAAAGGAAACATGAGAGATTCATTCCTGAGCTAGTTCACAACGAGCCACGCTTCAAGAGCGCTTAGGATGCGATAATGCCCATTTGACAGAGATCGGTTCGCGAGCAATAGGAAAATCAGATATTCATTCCTGCTCTTTTCTAGGGAGCAATTTCTCAAGGACTCTTCGTCTGAAAGCCATAAGGAATGTCTCCTGCCGCTTTGAAAGAGATCGGCTCGTGAGAAAGTCAAAAATGAGATAATCGTTCCTGATCTGTGCTGGTGACTACTCTTTCATGGGACCATTCTTGAAAACACCATAGGATGCACTGCAAATGGTTTCCAAAAATTCGATTCTTGAACTACGCTACTGACAAATTACTCATGGAATCATGCTTTGAAGGCCATTGGGATGCATTGCTAATGGTTTGGAAGTGATCGGTCCGTGAAAAAGGAGCTATACATTCCTGATCTGTGGTACTAATAAATTTCTCGGGGACTCTTCTTCTAAAAGCCATCAGGATTGTCTCCTGCCGGTTTGAAAGCGATCGGGTCGTCAGACAGACGAACAAAGAGAAATTAATTCCTGATCTGTGCTACTGAAACATTGCTCATGTAGTCATGCTTCAAAAGACATTAGGATGCTCTGCTAATGATTTGCTAGGGATCGGTTAGTGAGCAATACAAACAATGTGAAAAGACTTCCTGAGCTGTGCTAGTGACAATTTCTCAAGGAATACTGCTTCAAGAGCGATCAGGATGCTATAATTCTCATTTGGACGAGATCGGTTGGTGAGCTATACGAAAATCCGATATTTAGTCCTGCTCGGTTCTAGGGAGTAATTTCTCAAGGACTCTTTGTCTAAAAACATTCCTTATGAGGAATGTCTCCTTTCGGTTTCAAAGAGATCGGTTCGTGAGAAAGACGAAGAAAATGTGCAAAGTCCTTTGTGAATTGTGCTAGTGACATTTTTTTCAAGGAATCTTTGCTTAATCGCCACGAGGATGCACTACTGGTCAGGGGTAGAAATCGGTTCTTGAGAAAAAGGATCGTGAGAGATTCATTCCCGAAGTGGGCTAGGGAGAAATTTCACATGGAATCCCGCTTCAAAAGACACTAGTATTGTTTGCTTGTGGTTTGGAAGAGATGTGTTTCTGAGAATACTGAAAATGCGAAATGCATTGCTAATCTGAGTTAGGGAAAAATTTCGCAAGGAATCATCGTCTAAAAGCCAAAAGGATGCTCTGTTAGTGGTTTGAAAGCGATCGGTTCCTGAGAAAAGTGGATAATGCGAATTATATTCCTGTGACAGTGAAAATTTCACATGGAGTCATGGTTCAAAAGACATCAGAATGCTCTGCTCATGGTTTGGTGGAGATCACTTAGTCAGAAAAACAAAAAATATGAAAATGCTTTCTGAGCTGCGCTAGTGACCATTTTTTCAAGGAACCTTTGCTTGAACGCCACTAGCACGCACTACTTGTCAGATGGTAGAGATTGGTTTGTGTGAAAAGGAATCATGAGAGCTTTAGTCCTGATCTCTGCTCGGGACAATTCTCCCAAGGAGTCACGCTCCAAAAGACATTAGTATTGTCTGCTAGTGGTTTGGAAGAGATACCTTTGTGAGAATACTGAAAAGGAGAAATACATTGCTGAACTATGCTAGTGATAAATTTTTCAAGGAATCTTCGTCTGAAAACAATTACAAGACAGTGCTAAACGATTGGTAGAGCTGGGTTTGTGAGAAAGACTAAAAATGAGAAACACATTCCTGATCACTGCTATGACAAAGTTCTCATGGAATCATGCTTCAAAAGGCTCCAGAATGCTATGCTAATGGTTTGGACGAGATCTATTAGTGAGTAACGAACAAATGTGCAAATCCTTCCTGAGCTGCGCTAGCGACCAATTTCTCAAGGAATAGTTGTTTAAACGGTACGAGGATGCACTACTGGTCAGTTGGTTGAGATCGGTTCGTGAGAAAAAGAAACATGAGGGATTCATTCCTGATCTGGGCTACGGACAAATTGCACATGGAATCGCCCTTCAAGAGACATCAGGGTGCTCTGCTCATGGCTTGGTAGAGATCACTTAGTGAGAAATACCAAAAATATGAAAATGCTTCCTGAGCTGCACAAGTGACACATTTTTTTCAAGGACTCTTTGTTTAAACGCCACTAGGAGGCACTACTGGTCTGTTGGTAGGGATCGGTTAGTGTGAAAAGGAAACATGAGAGATTCTTTCCTGATCTCTGCTGGGGACAAATGTCACAAGGAATCACGCTTCAAAAGACATTACTATTGTCTGCTTCTAGTTTGGAAGAGATGGATTTGTGAGAATACTGAAAATGAGAAATACATTGCTGATCTGAGCTAAGGACATTTTTTTGCAAGGAATCATCTTTTAAAAGCCATTAGGATGCTCTGCGAGTGGTTTATAAGAGATCGGTTCCTGAGAAATATGGATAATGCGAATTATATTCCTGCTCTGTGATAGTGAGAAATTTCTCATGGACTCATGCTTCTAAAGTGACTAGGATGCTCTGCTAGTGGTTTGTTAGAGATCAGTTAGTGAGAAATACAAAAAATATGACACTACTTCCTGAGCTGCGCTGGTGACAAATTTTGCAAGGACTCTTTGTTTAAACGCCACTATGCATTACCGTTCCCTTTGTGAAGATCGGCTCGTGAGAAAAGGAAACATGAGAGATTCATTCCTGAGCTAGTTCACAACGAGCCACGCTTCAAGAGCGCTTAGGATGCGATAATGCCCATTTGACAGAGATCGGTTCGCGAGCAATAGGAAAATCAGATATTCATTCCTGCTCTTTTCTAGGGAGCAATTTCTCAAGGACTCTTCGTCTGAAAGCCATAAGGAATGTCTCCTGCCGCTTTGAAAGAGATCGGCTCGTGAGAAAGTCAAAAATGAGATAATCGTTCCTGATCTGTGCTGGTGACTACTCTTTCATGGGACCATTCTTGAAAACACCATAGGATGCACTGCAAATGGTTTCGAAAAATTCGATTCTTGAACTACGCTACTGACAAATTACTCATGGAATCATGCTTTGAAGGCCATTGGGATGCATTGCTAATGGTTTGGAAGTGATCGGTCCGTGAAAAAGGAGCTATACATTCCTGATCTGTGGTACTAATAAATTTCTCGGGGACTCTTCTTCTAAAAGCCATCAGGATTGTCTCCTGCCGGTTTGAAAGCGATCGGGTCGTCAGACAGACGAACAAAGAGAAATTAATTCCTGATCTGTGCTACTGAAACATTGCTCATGTAGTCATGCTTCAAAAGACATTAGGATGCTCTGCTAATGATTTGCTAGGGATCGGTTAGTGAGCAATACAAACAATGTGAAAAGACTTCCTGAGCTGTGCTAGTGACAATTTCTCAAGGAATACTGCTTCAAGAGCGATCAGGATGCTATAATTCTCATTTGGACGAGATCGGTTGGTGAGCTATACGAAAATCCGATATTTAGTCCTGCTCGGTTCTAGGGAGTAATTTCTCAAGGACTCTTTGTCTAAAAACATTCCTTATGAGGAATGTCTCCTTTCGGTTTCAAAGAGATCGGTTCGTGAGAAAGACGAAGAAAATGTGCAAAGTCCTTTGTGAATTGTGCTAGTGACATTTTTTTCAAGGAATCTTTGCTTAATCGCCACGAGGATGCACTACTGGTCAGGGGTAGAAATCGGTTCTTGAGAAAAAGGATCGTGAGAGATTCATTCCCGAAGTGGGCTAGGGAGAAATTTCACATGGAATCCCGCTTCAAAAGACACTAGTATTGTTTGCTTGTGGTTTGGAAGAGATGTGTTTCTGAGAATACTGAAAATGCGAAATGCATTGCTAATCTGAGTTAGGGAAAAATTTCGCAAGGAATCATCGTCTAAAAGCCAAAAGGATGCTCTGTTAGTGGTTTGAAAGCGATCGGTTCCTGAGAAAAGTGGATAATGCGAATTATATTCCTGTGACAGTGAAAATTTCACATGGAGTCATGGTTCAAAAGACATCAGAATGCTCTGCTCATGGTTTGGTGGAGATCACTTAGTCAGAAAAACAAAAAATATGAAAATGCTTTCTGAGCTGCGCTAGTGACCATTTTTTCAAGGAACCTTTGCTTGAACGCCACTAGCACGCACTACTTGTCAGATGGTAGAGATTGGTTTGTGTGAAAAGGAATCATGAGAGCTTTAGTCCTGATCTCTGCTCGGGACAATTCTCCCAAGGAGTCACGCTCCAAAAGACATTAGTATTGTCTGCTAGTGGTTTGGAAGAGATACCTTTGTGAGAATACTGAAAAGGAGAAATACATTGCTGAACTATGCTAGTGATAAATTTTTCAAGGAATCTTCGTCTGAAAACAATTACAAGACAGTGCTAAACGATTGGTAGAGCTGGGTTTGTGAGAAAGACTAAAAATGAGAAACACATTCCTGATCACTGCTATGACAAAGTTCTCATGGAATCATGCTTCAAAAGGCTCCAGAATGCTATGCTAATGGTTTGGACGAGATCTATTAGTGAGTAACGAACAAATGTGCAAATCCTTCCTGAGCTGCGCTAGCGACCAATTTCTCAAGGAATAGTTGTTTAAACGGTACGAGGATGCACTACTGGTCAGTTGGTTGAGATCGGTTCGTGAGAAAAAGAAACATGAGGGATTCATTCCTGATCTGGGCTACGGACAAATTGCACATGGAATCGCCCTTCAAGAGACATCAGGGTGCTCTGCTCATGGCTTGGTAGAGATCACTTAGTGAGAAATACCAAAAATATGAAAATGCTTCCTGAGCTGCACAAGTGACACATTTTTTTCAAGGACTCTTTGTTTAAACGCCACTAGGAGGCACTACTGGTCTGTTGGTAGGGATCGGTTAGTGTGAAAAGGAAACATGAGAGATTCTTTCCTGATCTCTGCTGGGGACAAATGTCACAAGGAATCACGCTTCAAAAGACATTACTATGGTCTGCTTCTAGTTTGGAAGAGATGGATTTGTGAGAATACTGAAAATGAGAAATACATTGCTGATCTGAGCTAAGGACATTTTTTTGCAAGGAATCATCTTTTAAAAGCCATTAGGATGCTCTGCGAGTGGTTTATAAGAGATCGGTTCCTGAGAAATATGGATAATGCGAATTATATTCCTGCTCTGTGATAGTGAGAAATTTCTCATGGACTCATGCTTCTAAAGTGACTAGGATGCTCTGCTAGTGGTTTGTTAGAGATCAGTTAGTGAGAAATACAAAAAATATGACACTACTTCCTGAGCTGCGCTGGTGACAAATTTTGCAAGGACTCTTTGTTTAAACGCCACTATGCATTACCGTTCCCTTTGTGAAGATCGGCTCGTGAGAAAAGGAAACATGAGAGATTCATTCCTGAGCTAGTTCACAACGAGCCACGCTTCAAGAGCGCTTAGGATGCGATAATGCCCATTTGACAGAGATCGGTTCGCGAGCAATAGGAAAATCAGATATTCATTCCTGCTCTTTTCTAGGGAGCAATTTCTCAAGGACTCTTCGTCTGAAAGCCATAAGGAATGTCTCCTGCCGCTTTGAAAGAGATCGGCTCGTGAGAAAGTCAAAAATGAGATAATCGTTCCTGATCTGTGCTGGTGACTACTCTTTCATGGGACCATTCTTGAAAACACCATAGGATGCACTGCAAATGGTTTCGAAAAATTCGATTCTTGAACTACGCTACTGACAAATTACTCATGGAATCATGCTTTGAAGGCCATTGGGATGCATTGCTAATGGTTTGGAAGTGATCGGTCCGTGAAAAAGGAGCTATACATTCCTGATCTGTGGTACTAATAAATTTCTCGGGGACTCTTCTTCTAAAAGCCATCAGGATTGTCTCCTGCCGGTTTGAAAGCGATCGGGTCGTCAGACAGACGAACAAAGAGAAATTAATTCCTGATCTGTGCTACTGAAACATTGCTCATGTAATCATGCTTCAAAAGACATTAGGATGCTCTGCTAATGATTTGCTAGGGATCGGTTAGTGAGCAATACAAACAATGTGAAAAGACTTCCTGAGCTGTGCTAGTGACAATTTCTCAAGGAATACTGCTTCAAGAGCGATCAGGATGCTATAATTCTCATTTGGACGAGATCGGTTGGTGAGCTATACGAAAATCCGATATTTAGTCCTGCTCGGTTCTAGGGAGTAATTTCTCAAGGACTCTTTATCTAAAAACATTCCTTATGAGGAATGTCTCCTTTCGGTTTCAAAGAGATCGGTTCGTGAGAAAGACGAAGAAAATGTGCAAAGTCCTTTGTGAATTGTGCTAGTGACATTTTTTTCAAGGAATCTTTGCTTAATCGCCACGAGGATGCACTACTGGTCAGGGGTAGAAATCGGTTCTTGAGAAAAAGGATCGTGAGAGATTCATTCCCGAAGTGGGCTAGGGAGAAATTTCACATGGAATCCCGCTTCAAAAGACACTAGCATTGTTTGCTTGTGGTTTGGAAGAGATGTGTTTCTGAGAATACTGAAAATGCGAAATGCATTGCTAATCTGAGTTAGGGAAAAATTTCGCAAGGAATCATCGTCTAAAAGCCAAAAGGATGCTCTGTTAGTGGTTTGAAAGCGATCGGTTCCTGAGAAAAGTGGATAATGCGAATTATATTCCTGTGACAGTGAAAATTTCACATGGAGTCATGGTTCAAAAGACATCAGAATGCTCTGCTCATGGTTTGGTGGAGATCACTTAGTCAGAAAAACAAAAAATATGAAAATGCTTTCTGAGCTGCGCTAGTGACCATTTTTTCAAGGAACCTTTGCTTGAACGCCACTAGCACGCACTACTTGTCAGATGGTAGAGATTGGTTTGTGTGAAAAGGAATCATGAGAGCTTTAGTCCTGATCTCTGCTCGGGACAATTCTCCCAAGGAGTCACGCTCCAAAAGACATTAGTATTGTCTGCTAGTGGTTTGGAAGAGATACCTTTGTGAGAATACTGAAAAGGAGAAATACATTGCTGAACTATGCTAGTGATAAATTTTTCAAGGAATCTTCGTCTGAAAACAATTACAAGACAGTGCTAAACGATTGGTAGAGCTGGGTTTGTGAGAAAGACTAAAAATGAGAAACACATTCCTGATCACTGCTATGACAAAGTTCTCATGGAATCATGCTTCAAAAGGCTCCAGAATGCTATGCTAATGGTTTGGACGAGATCTATTAGTGAGTAACGAACAAATGTGCAAATCCTTCCTGAGCTGCGCTAGCGACCAATTTCTCAAGGAATAGTTGTTTAAACGGTACGAGGATGCACTACTGGTCAGTTGGTTGAGATCGGTTCGTGAGAAAAAGAAACATGAGGGATTCATTCCTGATCTGGGCTACGGACAAATTGCACATGGAATCGCCCTTCAAGAGACATCAGGGTGCTCTGCTCATGGCTTGGTAGAGATCACTTAGTGAGAAATACCAAAAATATGAAAATGCTTCCTGAGCTGCACAAGTGACACATTTTTTTCAAGGACTCTTTGTTTAAACGCCACTAGGAGGCACTACTGGTCTGTTGGTAGGGATCGGTTAGTGTGAAAAGGAAACATGAGAGATTCTTTCCTGATCTCTGCTGGGGACAAATGTCACAAGGAATCACGCTTCAAAAGACATTACTATGGTCTGCTTCTAGTTTGGAAGAGATGGATTTGTGAGAATACTGAAAATGAGAAATACATTGCTGATCTGAGCTAAGGAAATTTTTTTGCAAGGAATCATCTTTTAAAAGCCATTAGGATGCTCTGCGAGTGGTTTATAAGAGATCGGTTCCTGAGAAATATGGATAATGCGAATTATATTCCTGCTCTGTGATAGTGAGAAATTTCTCATGGACTCATGCTTCTAAAGTGACTAGGATGCTCTGCTAGTGGTTTGTTAGAGATCAGTTAGTGAGAAATACCAAAAATATGACACTACTTCCTGAGCTGCGCTGGTGACAAATTTTGCAAGGACTCTTTGTTTAAACGCCACTATGCATTACCGTTCCCTTTGTGAAGATCGGCTCGTGAGAAAAGGAAACATGAGAGATTCATTCCTGAGCTAGTTCACAACGAGCCACGCTTCAAGAGCGCTTAGGATGCGATAATGCCCATTTGACAGAGATCGGTTCGCGAGCAATAGGAAAATCAGATATTCATTCCTGCTCTTTTCTAGGGAGCAATTTCTCAAGGACTCTTCGTCTGAAAGCCATAAGGAATGTCTCCTGCCGCTTTGAAAGAGATCGGCTCGTGAGAAAGTCAAAAATGAGATAATCGTTCCTGATCTGTGCTGGTGACTACTCTTTCATGGGACCATTCTTGAAAACACCATAGGATGCACTGCAAATGGTTTCGAAAAATTCGATTCTTGAACTACGCTACTGACAAATTACTCATGGAATCATGCTTTGAAGGCCATTGGGATGCATTGCTAATGGTTTGGAAGTGATCGGTCCGTGAAAAAGGAGCTATACATTCCTGATCTGTGGTACTAATAAATTTCTCGGGGACTCTTCTTCTAAAAGCCATCAGGATTGTCTCCTGCCGGTTTGAAAGCGATCGGGTCGTCAGACAGACGAACAAAGAGAAATTAATTCCTGATCTGTGCTACTGAAACATTGCTCATGTAGTCATGCTTCAAAAGACATTAGGATGCTCTGCTAATGATTTGCTAGGGATCGGTTAGTGAGCAATACAAACAATGTGAAAAGACTTCCTGAGCTGTGCTAGTGACAATTTCTCAAGGAATACTGCTTCAAGAGCGATCAGGATGCTATAATTCTCATTTGGACGAGATCGGTTGGTGAGCTATACGAAAATCCGATATTTAGTCCTGCTCGGTTCTAGGGAGTAATTTCTCAAGGACTCTTTGTCTAAAAACATTCCTTATGAGGAATGTCTCCTTTCGGTTTCAAAGAGATCGGTTCGTGAGAAAGACGAAGAAAATGTGCAAAGTCCTTTGTGAATTGTGCTAGTGACATTTTTTTCAAGGAATCTTTGCTTAATCGCCACGAGGATGCACTACTGGTCAGGGGTAGAAATCGGTTCTTGAGAAAAAGGATCGTGAGAGATTCATTCCCGAAGTGGGCTAGGGAGAAATTTCACATGGAATCCCGCTTCAAAAGACACTAGTATTGTTTGCTTGTGGTTTGGAAGAGATGTGTTTCTGAGAATACTGAAAATGCGAAATGCATTGCTAATCTGAGTTAGGGAAAAATTTCGCAAGGAATCATCGTCTAAAAGCCAAAAGGATGCTCTGTTAGTGGTTTGAAAGCGATCGGTTCCTGAGAAAAGTGGATAATGCGAATTATATTCCTGTGACAGTGAAAATTTCACATGGAGTCATGGTTCAAAAGACATCAGAATGCTCTGCTCATGGTTTGGTGGAGATCACTTAGTCAGAAAAACAAAAAATATGAAAATGCTTTCTGAGCTGCGCTAGTGACCATTTTTTCAAGGAACCTTTGCTTGAACGCCACTAGCACGCACTACTTGTCAGATGGTAGAGATTGGTTTGTGTGAAAAGGAATCATGAGAGCTTTAGTCCTGATCTCTGCTCGGGACAATTCTCCCAAGGAGTCACGCTCCAAAAGACATTAGTATTGTCTGCTAGTGGTTTGGAAGAGATACCTTTGTGAGAATACTGAAAAGGAGAAATACATTGCTGAACTATGCTAGTGATAAATTTTTCAAGGAATCTTCGTCTGAAAACAATTACAAGACAGTGCTAAACGATTGGTAGAGCTGGGTTTGTGAGAAAGACTAAAAATGAGAAACACATTCCTGATCACTGCTATGACAAAGTTCTCATGGAATCATGCTTCAAAAGGCTCCAGAATGCTATGCTAATGGTTTGGACGAGATCTATTAGTGAGTAACGAACAAATGTGCAAATCCTTCCTGAGCTGCGCTAGCGACCAATTTCTCAAGGAATAGTTGTTTAAACGGTACGAGGATGCACTACTGGTCAGTTGGTTGAGATCGGTTCGTGAGAAAAAGAAACATGAGGGATTCATTCCTGATCTGGGCTACGGACAAATTGCACATGGAATCGCCCTTCAAGAGACATCAGGGTGCTCTGCTCATGGCTTGGTAGAGATCACTTAGTGAGAAATACCAAAAATATGAAAATGCTTCCTGAGCTGCACAAGTGACACATTTTTTTCAAGGACTCTTTGTTTAAACGCCACTAGGAGGCACTACTGGTCTGTTGGTAGGGATCGGTTAGTGTGAAAAGGAAACATGAGAGATTCTTTCCTGATCTCTGCTGGGGACAAATGTCACAAGGAATCACGCTTCAAAAGACATTACTATGGTCTGCTTCTAGTTTGGAAGAGATGGATTTGTGAGAATACTGAAAATGAGAAATACATTGCTGATCTGAGCTAAGGACATTTTTTTGCAAGGAATCATCTTTTAAAAGCCATTAGGATGCTCTGCGAGTGGTTTATAAGAGATCGGTTCCTGAGAAATATGGATAATGCGAATTATATTCCTGCTCTGTGATAGTGAGAAATTTCTCATGGACTCATGCTTCTAAAGTGACTAGGATGCTCTGCTAGTGGTTTGTTAGAGATCAGTTAGTGAGAAATACCAAAAATATGACACTACTTCCTGAGCTGCGCTGGTGACAAATTTTGCAAGGACTCTTTGTTTAAACGCCACTATGCATTACCGTTCCCTTTGTGAAGATCGGCTCGTGAGAAAAGGAAACATGAGAGATTCATTCCTGAGCTAGTTCACAACGAGCCACGCTTCAAGAGCGCTTAGGATGCGATAATGCCCATTTGACAGAGATCGGTTCGCGAGCAATAGGAAAATCAGATATTCATTCCTGCTCTTTTCTAGGGAGCAATTTCTCAAGGACTCTTCGTCTGAAAGCCATAAGGAATGTCTCCTGCCGCTTTGAAAGAGATCGGCTCGTGAGAAAGTCAAAAATGAGATAATCGTTCCTGATCTGTGCTGGTGACTACTCTTTCATGGGACCATTCTTGAAAACACCATAGGATGCACTGCAAATGGCTTCGAAAAATTCGATTCTTGAACTACGCTACTGACAAATTACTCATGGAATCATGCTTTGAAGGCCATTGGGATGCATTGCTAATGGTTTGGAAGTGATCGGTCCGTGAAAAAGGAGCTATACATTCCTGATCTGTGGTACTAATAAATTTCTCGGGGACTCTTCTTCTAAAAGCCATCAGGATTGTCTCCTGCCGGTTTGAAAGCGATCGGGTCGTCAGACAGACGAACAAAGAGAAATTAATTCCTGATCTGTGCTACTGAAACATTGCTCATGTAATCATGCTTCAAAAGACATTAGGATGCTCTGCTAATGATTTGCTAGGGATCGGTTAGTGAGCAATACAAACAATGTGAAAAGACTTCCTGAGCTGTGCTAGTGACAATTTCTCAAGGAATACTGCTTCAAGAGCGATCAGGATGCTATAATTCTCATTTGGACGAGATCGGTTGGTGAGCTATACGAAAATCCGATATTTAGTCCTGCTCGGTTCTAGGGAGTAATTTCTCAAGGACTCTTTGTCTAAAAACATTCCTTATGAGGAATGTCTCCTTTCGGTTTCAAAGAGATCGGTTCGTGAGAAAGACGAAGAAAATGTGCAAAGTCCTTTGTGAATTGTGCTAGTGACATTTTTTTCAAGGAATCTTTGCTTAATCGCCACGAGGATGCACTACTGGTCAGGGGTAGAAATCGGTTCTTGAGAAAAAGGATCGTGAGAGATTCATTCCCGAAGTGGGCTAGGGAGAAATTTCACATGGAATCCCGCTTCAAAAGACACTGGTATTGTTTGCTTGTGGTTTGGAAGAGATGTGTTTCTGAGAATACTGAAAATGCGAAATGCATTGCTAATCTGAGTTAGGGAAAAATTTCGCAAGGAATCATCGTCTAAAAGCCAAAAGGATGCTCTGTTAGTGGTTTGAAAGCGATCGGTTCCTGAGAAAAGTGGATAATGCGAATTATATTCCTGTGACAGTGAAAATTTCACATGGAGTCATGGTTCAAAAGACATCAGAATGCTCTGCTCATGGTTTGGTGGAGATCACTTAGTCAGAAAAACAAAAAATATGAAAATGCTTTCTGAGCTGCGCTAGTGACCATTTTTTCAAGGAACCTTTGCTTGAACGCCACTAGCACGCACTACTTGTCAGATGGTAGAGATTGGTTTGTGTGAAAAGGAATCATGAGAGCTTTAGTCCTGATCTCTGCTCGGGACAATTCTCCCAAGGAGTCACGCTCCAAAAGACATTAGTATTGTCTGCTAGTGGTTTGGAAGAGATACCTTTGTGAGAATACTGAAAAGGAGAAATACATTGCTGAACTATGCTAGTGATAAATTTTTCAAGGAATCTTCGTCTGAAAACAATTACAAGACAGTGCTAAACGATTGGTAGAGCTGGGTTTGTGAGAAAGACTAAAAATGAGAAACACATTCCTGATCACTGCTATGACAAAGTTCTCATGGAATCATGCTTCAAAAGGCTCCAGAATGCTATGCTAATGGTTTGGACGAGATCTATTAGTGAGTAACGAACAAATGTGCAAATCCTTCCTGAGCTGCGCTAGCGACCAATTTCTCAAGGAATAGTTGTTTAAACGGTACGAGGATGCACTACTGGTCAGTTGGTTGAGATCGGTTCGTGAGAAAAAGAAACATGAGGGATTCATTCCTGATCTGGGCTACGGACAAATTGCACATGGAATCGCCCTTCAAGAGACATCAGGGTGCTCTGCTCATGGCTTGGTAGAGATCACTTAGTGAGAAATACCAAAAATATGAAAATGCTTCCTGAGCTGCACAAGTGACACATTTTTTTCAAGGACTCTTTGTTTAAACGCCACTAGGAGGCACTACTGGTCTGTTGGTAGGGATCGGTTAGTGTGAAAAGGAAACATGAGAGATTCTTTCCTGATCTCTGCTGGGGACAAATGTCACAAGGAATCACGCTTCAAAAGACATTACTATGGTCTGCTTCTAGTTTGGAAGAGATGGATTTGTGAGAATACTGAAAATGAGAAATACATTGCTGATCTGAGCTAAGGAAATTTTTTTGCAAGGAATCATCTTTTAAAAGCCATTAGGATGCTCTGCGAGTGGTTTATAAGAGATCGGTTCCTGAGAAATATGGATAATGCGAATTATATTCCTGCTCTGTGATAGTGAGAAATTTCTC
This sequence comes from Emys orbicularis, assembly GCF_028017835.1. Lineage (NCBI taxonomy): Eukaryota > Metazoa > Chordata > Testudines > Emydidae > Emys > Emys orbicularis. The sequence continues at coordinate 27,472,120 of NC_088700.1, read as the reverse complement.
ATGGACTCATGCTTCTAAAGTGACTAGGATGCTCTGCTAGTGGTTTGTTAGAGATCAGTTAGTGAGAAATACCAAAAATATGACACTACTTCCTGAGCTGCGCTGGTGACAAATTTTGCAAGGACTCTTTGTTTAAACGCCACTATGCATTACCGTTCCCTTTGTGAAGATCGGCTCGTGAGAAAAGGAAACATGAGAGATTCATTCCTGAGCTAGTTCACAACGAGCCACGCTTCAAGAGCGCTTAGGATGCGATAATGCCCATTTGACAGAGATCGGTTCGCGAGCAATAGGAAAATCAGATATTCATTCCTGCTCTTTTCTAGGGAGCAATTTCTCAAGGACTCTTCGTCTGAAAGCCATAAGGAATGTCTCCTGCCGCTTTGAAAGAGATCGGCTCGTGAGAAAGTCAAAAATGAGATAATCGTTCCTGATCTGTGCTGGTGACTACTCTTTCATGGGACCATTCTTGAAAACACCATAGGATGCACTGCAAATGGCTTCGAAAAATTCGATTCTTGAACTACGCTACTGACAAATTACTCATGGAATCATGCTTTGAAGGCCATTGGGATGCATTGCTAATGGTTTGGAAGTGATCGGTCCGTGAAAAAGGAGCTATACATTCCTGATCTGTGGTACTAATAAATTTCTCGGGGACTCTTCTTCTAAAAGCCATCAGGATTGTCTCCTGCCGGTTTGAAAGCGATCGGGTCGTCAGACAGACGAACAAAGAGAAATTAATTCCTGATCTGTGCTACTGAAACATTGCTCATGTAATCATGCTTCAAAAGACATTAGGATGCTCTGCTAATGATTTGCTAGGGATCGGTTAGTGAGCAATACAAACAATGTGAAAAGACTTCCTGAGCTGTGCTAGTGACAATTTCTCAAGGAATACTGCTTCAAGAGCGATCAGGATGCTATAATTCTCATTTGGACGAGATCGGTTGGTGAGCTATACGAAAATCCGATATTTAGTCCTGCTCGGTTCTAGGGAGTAATTTCTCAAGGACTCTTTGTCTAAAAACATTCCTTATGAGGAATGTCTCCTTTCGGTTTCAAAGAGATCGGTTCGTGAGAAAGACGAAGAAAATGTGCAAAGTCCTTTGTGAATTGTGCTAGTGACATTTTTTTCAAGGAATCTTTGCTTAATCGCCACGAGGATGCACTACTGGTCAGGGGTAGAAATCGGTTCTTGAGAAAAAGGATCGTGAGAGATTCATTCCCGAAGTGGGCTAGGGAGAAATTTCACATGGAATCCCGCTTCAAAAGACACTAGTATTGTTTGCTTGTGGTTTGGAAGAGATGTGTTTCTGAGAATACTGAAAATGCGAAATGCATTGCTAATCTGAGTTAGGGAAAAATTTCGCAAGGAATCATCGTCTAAAAGCCAAAAGGATGCTCTGTTAGTGGTTTGAAAGCGATCGGTTCCTGAGAAAAGTGGATAATGCGAATTATATTCCTGTGACAGTGAAAATTTCACATGGAGTCATGGTTCAAAAGACATCAGAATGCTCTGCTCATGGTTTGGTGGAGATCACTTAGTCAGAAAAACAAAAAATATGAAAATGCTTTCTGAGCTGCGCTAGTGACCATTTTTTCAAGGAACCTTTGCTTGAACGCCACTAGCACGCACTACTTGTCAGATGGTAGAGATTGGTTTGTGTGAAAAGGAATCATGAGAGCTTTAGTCCTGATCTCTGCTCGGGACAATTCTCCCAAGGAGTCACGCTCCAAAAGACATTAGTATTGTCTGCTAGTGGTTTGGAAGAGATACCTTTGTGAGAATACTGAAAAGGAGAAATACATTGCTGAACTATGCTAGTGATAAATTTTTCAAGGAATCTTCGTCTGAAAACAATTACAAGACAGTGCTAAACGATTGGTAGAGCTGGGTTTGTGAGAAAGACTAAAAATGAGAAACACATTCCTGATCACTGCTATGACAAAGTTCTCATGGAATCATGCTTCAAAAGGCTCCAGAATGCTATGCTAATGGTTTGGACGAGATCTATTAGTGAGTAACGAACAAATGTGCAAATCCTTCCTGAGCTGCGCTAGCGACCAATTTCTCAAGGAATAGTTGTTTAAACGGTACGAGGATGCACTACTGGTCAGTTGGTTGAGATCGGTTCGTGAGAAAAAGAAACATGAGGGATTCATTCCTGATCTGGGCTACGGACAAATTGCACATGGAATCGCCCTTCAAGAGACATCAGGGTGCTCTGCTCATGGCTTGGTAGAGATCACTTAGTGAGAAATACCAAAAATATGAAAATGCTTCCTGAGCTGCACAAGTGACACATTTTTTTCAAGGACTCTTTGTTTAAACGCCACTAGGAGGCACTACTGGTCTGTTGGTAGGGATCGGTTAGTGTGAAAAGGAAACATGAGAGATTCTTTCCTGATCTCTGCTGGGGACAAATGTCACAAGGAATCACGCTTCAAAAGACATTACTATTGTCTGCTTCTAGTTTGGAAGAGATGGATTTGTGAGAATACTGAAAATGAGAAATACATTGCTGATCTGAGCTAAGGACATTTTTTTGCAAGGAATCATCTTTTAAAAGCCATTAGGATGCTCTGCGAGTGGTTTATAAGAGATCGGTTCCTGAGAAATATGGATAATGCGAATTATATTCCTGCTCTGTGATAGTGAGAAATTTCTCATGGACTCATGCTTCTAAAGTGACTAGGATGCTCTGCTAGTGGTTTGTTAGAGATCAGTTAGTGAGAAATACCAAAAATATGACACTACTTCCTGAGCTGCGCTGGTGACAAATTTTGCAAGGACTCTTTGTTTAAACGCCACTATGAATTACCGTTCCCTTTGTGAAGATCGGCTCGTGAGAAAAGGAAACATGAGAGATTCATTCCTGAGCTAGTTCACAACGAGCCACGCTTCAAGAGCGCTTAGGATGCGATAATGCCCATTTGACAGAGATCGGTTCGCGAGCAATAGGAAAATCAGATATTCATTCCTGCTCTTTTCTAGGGAGCAATTTCTCAAGGACTCTTCGTCTGAAAGCCATAAGGAATGTCTCCTGCCGCTTTGAAAGAGATCGGCTCGTGAGAAAGTCAAAAATGAGATAATCGTTCCTGATCTGTGCTGGTGACTACTCTTTCATGGGACCATTCTTGAAAACCCCATAGGATGCACTGCAAATGGTTTCCAAAAATTCGATTCTTGAACTACGCTACTGACAAATTACTCATGGAATCATGCTTTGAAGGCCATTGGGATGCATTGCTAATGGTTTGGAAGTGATCGGTCCGTGAAAAAGGAGCTATACATTCCTGATCTGTGGTACTAATAAATTTCTCGGGGACTCTTCTTCTAAAAGCCATCAGGATTGTCTCCTGCCGGTTTGAAAGCGATCGGGTCGTCAGACAGACGAACAAAGAGAAATTAATTCCTGATCTGTGCTACTGAAACATTGCTCATGTAGTCATGCTTCAAAAGACATTAGGATGCTCTGCTAATGATTTGCTAGGGATCGGTTAGTGAGCAATACAAACAATGTGAAAAGACTTCCTGAGCTGTGCTAGTGACAATTTCTCAAGGAATACTGCTTCAAGAGCGATCAGGATGCTATAATTCTCATTTGGACGAGATCGGTTGGTGAGCTATACGAAAATCCGATATTTAGTCCTGCTCGGTTCTAGGGAGTAATTTCTCAAGGACTCTTTGTCTAAAAACATTCCTTATGAGGAATGTCTCCTTTCGGTTTCAAAGAGATCGGTTCGTGAGAAAGACGAAGAAAATGTGCAAAGTCCTTTGTGAATTGTGCTAGTGACATTTTTTTCAAGGAATCTTTGCTTAATCGCCACGAGGATGCACTACTGGTCAGGGGTAGAAATCGGTTCTTGAGAAAAAGGATCGTGAGAGATTCATTCCCGAAGTGGGCTAGGGAGAAATTTCACATGGAATCCCGCTTCAAAAGACACTAGTATTGTTTGCTTGTGGTTTGGAAGAGATGTGTTTCTGAGAATACTGAAAATGCGAAATGCATTGCTAATCTGAGTTAGGGAAAAATTTCGCAAGGAATCATCGTCTAAAAGCCAAAAGGATGCTCTGTTAGTGGTTTGAAAGCGATCGGTTCCTGAGAAAAGTGGATAATGCGAATTATATTCCTGTGACAGTGAAAATTTCACATGGAGTCATGGTTCAAAAGACATCAGAATGCTCTGCTCATGGTTTGGTGGAGATCACTTAGTCAGAAAAACAAAAAATATGAAAATGCTTTCTGAGCTGCGCTAGTGACCATTTTTTCAAGGAACCTTTGCTTGAACGCCACTAGCACGCACTACTTGTCAGATGGTAGAGATTGGTTTGTGTGAAAAGGAATCATGAGAGCTTTAGTCCTGATCTCTGCTCGGGACAATTCTCCCAAGGAGTCACGCTCCAAAAGACATTAGTATTGTCTGCTAGTGGTTTGGAAGAGATACCTTTGTGAGAATACTGAAAAGGAGAAATACATTGCTGAACTATGCTAGTGATAAATTTTTCAAGGAATCTTCGTCTGAAAACAATTACAAGACAGTGCTAAACGATTGGTAGAGCTGGGTTTGTGAGAAAGACTAAAAATGAGAAACACATTCCTGATCACTGCTATGACAAAGTTCTCATGGAATCATGCTTCAAAAGGCTCCAGAATGCTATGCTAATGGTTTGGACGAGATCTATTAGTGAGTAACGAACAAATGTGCAAATCCTTCCTGAGCTGCGCTAGCGACCAATTTCTCAAGGAATAGTTGTTTAAACGGTACGAGGATGCACTACTGGTCAGTTGGTTGAGATCGGTTCGTGAGAAAAAGAAACATGAGGGATTCATTCCTGATCTGGGCTACGGACAAATTGCACATGGAATCGCCCTTCAAGAGACATCAGGGTGCTCTGCTCATGGCTTGGTAGAGATCACTTAGTGAGAAATACCAAAAATATGAAAATGCTTCCTGAGCTGCACAAGTGACACATTTTTTTCAAGGACTCTTTGTTTAAACGCCACTAGGAGGCACTACTGGTCTGTTGGTAGGGATCGGTTAGTGTGAAAAGGAAACATGAGAGATTCTTTCCTGATCTCTGCTGGGGACAAATGTCACAAGGAATCACGCTTCAAAAGACATTACTATTGTCTGCTTCTAGTTTGGAAGAGATGGATTTGTGAGAATACTGAAAATGAGAAATACATTGCTGATCTGAGCTAAGGACATTTTTTTGCAAGGAATCATCTTTTAAAAGCCATTAGGATGCTCTGCGAGTGGTTTATAAGAGATCGGTTCCTGAGAAATATGGATAATGCGAATTATATTCCTGCTCTGTGATAGTGAGAAATTTCTCATGGACTCATGCTTCTAAAGTGACTAGGATGCTCTGCTAGTGGTTTGTTAGAGATCAGTTAGTGAGAAATACCAAAAATATGACACTACTTCCTGAGCTGCGCTGGTGACAAATTTTGCAAGGACTCTTTGTTTAAACGCCACTATGAATTACCGTTCCCTTTGTGAAGATCGGCTCGTGAGAAAAGGAAACATGAGAGATTCATTCCTGAGCTAGTTCACAACGAGCCACGCTTCAAGAGCGCTTAGGATGCGATAATGCCCATTTGACAGAGATCGGTTCGCGAGCAATAGGAAAATCAGATATTCATTCCTGCTCTTTTCTAGGGAGCAATTTCTCAAGGACTCTTCGTCTGAAAGCCATAAGGAATGTCTCCTGCCGCTTTGAAAGAGATCGGCTCGTGAGAAAGTCAAAAATGAGATAATCGTTCCTGATCTGTGCTGGTGACTACTCTTTCATGGGACCATTCTTGAAAACCCCATAGGATGCACTGCAAATGGTTTCCAAAAATTCGATTCTTGAACTACGCTACTGACAAATTACTCATGGAATCATGCTTTGAAGGCCATTGGGATGCATTGCTAATGGTTTGGAAGTGATCGGTCCGTGAAAAAGGAGCTATACATTCCTGATCTGTGGTACTAATAAATTTCTCGGGGACTCTTCTTCTAAAAGCCATCAGGATTGTCTCCTGCCGGTTTGAAAGCGATCGGGTCGTCAGACAGACGAACAAAGAGAAATTAATTCCTGATCTGTGCTACTGAAACATTGCTCATGTAGTCATGCTTCAAAAGACATTAGGATGCTCTGCTAATGATTTGCTAGGGATCGGTTAGTGAGCAATACAAACAATGTGAAAAGACTTCCTGAGCTGTGCTAGTGACAATTTCTCAAGGAATACTGCTTCAAGAGCGATCAGGATGCTATAATTCTCATTTGGACGAGATCGGTTGGTGAGCTATACGAAAATCCGATATTTAGTCCTGCTCGGTTCTAGGGAGTAATTTCTCAAGGACTCTTTGTCTAAAAACATTCCTTATGAGGAATGTCTCCTTTCGGTTTCAAAGAGATCGGTTCGTGAGAAAGACGAAGAAAATGTGCAAAGTCCTTTGTGAATTGTGCTAGTGACATTTTTTTCAAGGAATCTTTGCTTAATCGCCACGAGGATGCACTACTGGTCAGGGGTAGAAATCGGTTCTTGAGAAAAAGGATCGTGAGAGATTCATTCCCGAAGTGGGCTAGGGAGAAATTTCACATGGAATCCCGCTTCAAAAGACACTAGTATTGTTTGCTTGTGGTTTGGAAGAGATGTGTTTCTGAGAATACTGAAAATGCGAAATGCATTGCTAATCTGAGTTAGGGAAAAATTTCGCAAGGAATCATCGTCTAAAAGCCAAAAGGATGCTCTGTTAGTGGTTTGAAAGCGATCGGTTCCTGAGAAAAGTGGATAATGCGAATTATATTCCTGTGACAGTGAAAATTTCACATGGAGTCATGGTTCAAAAGACATCAGAATGCTCTGCTCATGGTTTGGTGGAGATCACTTAGTCAGAAAAACAAAAAATATGAAAATGCTTTCTGAGCTGCGCTAGTGACCATTTTTTCAAGGAACCTTTGCTTGAACGCCACTAGCACGCACTACTTGTCAGATGGTAGAGATTGGTTTGTGTGAAAAGGAATCATGAGAGCTTTAGTCCTGATCTCTGCTCGGGACAATTCTCCCAAGGAGTCACGCTCCAAAAGACATTAGTATTGTCTGCTAGTGGTTTGGAAGAGATACCTTTGTGAGAATACTGAAAAGGAGAAATACATTGCTGAACTATGCTAGTGATAAATTTTTCAAGGAATCTTCGTCTGAAAACAATTACAAGACAGTGCTAAACGATTGGTAGAGCTGGGTTTGTGAGAAAGACTAAAAATGAGAAACACATTCCTGATCACTGCTATGACAAAGTTCTCATGGAATCATGCTTCAAAAGGCTCCAGAATGCTATGCTAATGGTTTGGACGAGATCTATTAGTGAGTAACGAACAAATGTGCAAATCCTTCCTGAGCTGCGCTAGCGACCAATTTCTCAAGGAATAGTTGTTTAAACGGTACGAGGATGCACTACTGGTCAGTTGGTTGAGATCGGTTCGTGAGAAAAAGAAACATGAGGGATTCATTCCTGATCTGGGCTACGGACAAATTGCACATGGAATCGCCCTTCAAGAGACATCAGGGTGCTCTGCTCATGGCTTGGTAGAGATCACTTAGTGAGAAATACCAAAAATATGAAAATGCTTCCTGAGCTGCACAAGTGACACATTTTTTTCAAGGACTCTTTGTTTAAACGCCACTAGGAGGCACTACTGGTCTGTTGGTAGGGATCGGTTAGTGTGAAAAGGAAACATGAGAGATTCTTTCCTGATCTCTGCTGGGGACAAATGTCACAAGGAATCACGCTTCAAAAGACATTACTATTGTCTGCTTCTAGTTTGGAAGAGATGGATTTGTGAGAATACTGAAAATGAGAAATACATTGCTGATCTGAGCTAAGGACATTTTTTTGCAAGGAATCATCTTTTAAAAGCCATTAGGATGCTCTGCGAGTGGTTTATAAGAGATCGGTTCCTGAGAAATATGGATAATGCGAATTATATTCCTGCTCTGTGATAGTGAGAAATTTCTCATGGACTCATGCTTCTAAAGTGACTAGGATGCTCTGCTAGTGGTTTGTTAGAGATCAGTTAGTGAGAAATACCAAAAATATGACACTACTTCCTGAGCTGCGCTGGTGACAAATTTTGCAAGGACTCTTTGTTTAAACGCCACTATGAATTACCGTTCCCTTTGTGAAGATCGGCTCGTGAGAAAAGGAAACATGAGAGATTCATTCCTGAGCTAGTTCACAACGAGCCACGCTTCAAGAGCGCTTAGGATGCGATAATGCCCATTTGACAGAGATCGGTTCGCGAGCAATAGGAAAATCAGATATTCATTCCTGCTCTTTTCTAGGGAGCAATTTCTCAAGGACTCTTCGTCTGAAAGCCATAAGGAATGTCTCCTGCCGCTTTGAAAGAGATCGGCTCGTGAGAAAGTCAAAAATGAGATAATCGTTCCTGATCTGTGCTGGTGACTACTCTTTCATGGGACCATTCTTGAAAACCCCATAGGATGCACTGCAAATGGTTTCCAAAAATTCGATTCTTGAACTACGCTACTGACAAATTACTCATGGAATCATGCTTTGAAGGCCATTGGGATGCATTGCTAATGGTTTGGAAGTGATCGGTCCGTGAAAAAGGAGCTATACATTCCTGATCTGTGGTACTAATAAATTTCTCGGGGACTCTTCTTCTAAAAGCCATCAGGATTGTCTCCTGCCGGTTTGAAAGCGATCGGGTCGTCAGACAGACGAACAAAGAGAAATTAATTCCTGATCTGTGCTACTGAAACATTGCTCATGTAGTCATGCTTCAAAAGACATTAGGATGCTCTGCTAATGATTTGCTAGGGATCGGTTAGTGAGCAATACAAACAATGTGAAAAGACTTCCTGAGCTGTGCTAGTGACAATTTCTCAAGGAATACTGCTTCAAGAGCGATCAGGATGCTATAATTCTCATTTGGACGAGATCGGTTGGTGAGCTATACGAAAATCCGATATTTAGTCCTGCTCGGTTCTAGGGAGTAATTTCTCAAGGACTCTTTGTCTAAAAACATTCCTTATGAGGAATGTCTCCTTTCGGTTTCAAAGAGATCGGTTCGTGAGAAAGACGAAGAAAATGTGCAAAGTCCTTTGTGAATTGTGCTAGTGACATTTTTTTCAAGGAATCTTTGCTTAATCGCCACGAGGATGCACTACTGGTCAGGGGTAGAAATCGGTTCTTGAGAAAAAGGATCGTGAGAGATTCATTCCCGAAGTGGGCTAGGGAGAAATTTCACATGGAATCCCGCTTCAAAAGACACTAGTATTGTTTGCTTGTGGTTTGGAAGAGATGTGTTTCTGAGAATACTGAAAATGCGAAATGCATTGCTAATCTGAGTTAGGGAAAAATTTCGCAAGGAATCATCGTCTAAAAGCCAAAAGGATGCTCTGTTAGTGGTTTGAAAGCGATCGGTTCCTGAGAAAAGTGGATAATGCGAATTATATTCCTGTGACAGTGAAAATTTCACATGGAGTCATGGTTCAAAAGACATCAGAATGCTCTGCTCATGGTTTGGTGGAGATCACTTAGTCAGAAAAACAAAAAAATATGAAAATGCTTTCTGAGCTGCGCTAGTGACCATTTTTTCAAGGAACCTTTGCTTGAACGCCACTAGCACGCACTACTTGTCAGATGGTAGAGATTGGTTTGTGTGAAAAGGAATCATGAGAGCTTTAGTCCTGATCTCTGCTCGGGACAATTCTCCCAAGGAGTCACGCTCCAAAAGACATTAGTATTGTCTGCTAGTGGTTTGGAAGAGATACCTTTGTGAGAATACTGAAAAGGAGAAATACATTGCTGAACTATGCTAGTGATAAATTTTTCAAGGAATCTTCGTCTGAAAACAATTACAAGACAGTGCTAAACGATTGGTAGAGCTGGGTTTGTGAGAAAGACTAAAAATGAGAAACACATTCCTGATCACTGCTATGACAAAGTTCTCATGGAATCATGCTTCAAAAGGCTCCAGAATGCTATGCTAATGGTTTGGACGAGATCTATTAGTGAGTAACGAACAAATGTGCAAATCCTTCCTGAGCTGCGCTAGCGACCAATTTCTCAAGGAATAGTTGTTTAAACGGTACGAGGATGCACTACTGGTCAGTTGGTTGAGATCGGTTCGTGAGAAAAAGAAACATGAGGGATTCATTCCTGATCTGGGCTACGGACAAATTGCACATGGAATCGCCCTTCAAGAGACATCAGGGTGCTCTGCTCATGGCTTGGTAGAGATCACTTAGTGAGAAATACCAAAAATATGAAAATGCTTCCTGAGCTGCACAAGTGACACATTTTTTTCAAGGACTCTTTGTTTAAACGCCACTAGGAGGCACTACTGGTCTGTTGGTAGGGATCGGTTAGTGTGAAAAGGAAACATGAGAGATTCTTTCCTGATCTCTGCTGGGGACAAATGTCACAAGGAATCACGCTTCAAAAGACATTACTATTGTCTGCTTCTAGTTTGGAAGAGATGGATTTGTGAGAATACTGAAAATGAGAAATACATTGCTGATCTGAGCTAAGGACATTTTTTTGCAAGGAATCATCTTTTAAAAGCCATTAGGATGCTCTGCGAGTGGTTTATAAGAGATCGGTTCCTGAGAAATATGGATAATGCGAATTATATTCCTGCTCTGTGATAGTGAGAAATTTCTCATGGACTCATGCTTCTAAAGTGACTAGGATGCTCTGCTAGTGGTTTGTTAGAGATCAGTTAGTGAGAAATACAAAAAATATGACACTACTTCCTGAGCTGCGCTGGTGACAAATTTTGCAAGGACTCTTTGTTTAAACGCCACTATGCATTACCGTTCCCTTTGTGAAGATCGGCTCGTGAGAAAAGGAAACATGAGAGATTCATTCCTGAGCTAGTTCACAACGAGCCACGCTTCAAGAGCGCTTAGGATGCGATAATGCCCATTTGACAGAGATCGGTTCGCGAGCAATAGGAAAATCAGATATTCATTCCTGCTCTTTTCTAGGGAGCAATTTCTCAAGGACTCTTCGTCTGAAAGCCATAAGGAATGTCTCCTGCCGCTTTGAAAGAGATCGGCTCGTGAGAAAGTCAAAAATGAGATAATCGTTCCTGATCTGTGCTGGTGACTACTCTTTCATGGGACCATTCTTGAAAACACCATAGGATGCACTGCAAATGGTTTCGAAAAATTCGATTCTTGAACTACGCTACTGACAAATTACTCATGGAATCATGCTTTGAAGGCCATTGGGATGCATTGCTAATGGTTTGGAAGTGATCGGTCCGTGAAAAAGGAGCTATACATTCCTGATCTGTGGTACTAATAAATTTCTCGGGGACTCTTCTTCTAAAAGCCATCAGGATTGTCTCCTGCCGGTTTGAAAGCGATCGGGTCGTCAGACAGACGAACAAAGAGAAATTAATTCCTGATCTGTGCTACTGAAACATTGCTCATGTAGTCATGCTTCAAAAGACATTAGGATGCTCTGCTAATGATTTGCTAGGGATCGGTTAGTGAGCAATACAAACAATGTGAAAAGACTTCCTGAGCTGTGCTAGTGACAATTTCTCAAGGAATACTGCTTCAAGAGCGATCAGGATGCTATAATTCTCATTTGGACGAGATCGGTTGGTGAGCTATACGAAAATCCGATATTTAGTCCTGCTCGGTTCTAGGGAGTAATTTCTCAAGGACTCTTTGTCTAAAAACATTCCTTATGAGGAATGTCTCCTTTCGGTTTCAAAGAGATCGGTTCGTGAGAAAGACGAAGAAAATGTGCAAAGTCCTTTGTGAATTGTGCTAGTGACATTTTTTTCAAGGAATCTTTGCTTAATCGCCACGAGGATGCACTACTGGTCAGGGGTAGAAATCGGTTCTTGAGAAAAAGGATCGTGAGAGATTCATTCCCGAAGTGGGCTAGGGAGAAATTTCACATGGAATCCCGCTTCAAAAGACACTAGTATTGTTTGCTTGTGGTTTGGAAGAGATGTGTTTCTGAGAATACTGAAAATGCGAAATGCATTGCTAATCTGAGTTAGGGAAAAATTTCGCAAGGAATCATCGTCTAAAAGCCAAAAGGATGCTCTGTTAGTGGTTTGAAAGCGATCGGTTCCTGAGAAAAGTGGATAATGCGAATTATATTCCTGTGACAGTGAAAATTTCACATGGAGTCATGGTTCAAAAGACATCAGAATGCTCTGCTCATGGTTTGGTGGAGATCACTTAGTCAGAAAAACAAAAAATATGAAAATGCTTTCTGAGCTGCGCTAGTGACCATTTTTTCAAGGAACCTTTGCTTGAACGCCACTAGCACGCACTACTTGTCAGATGGTAGAGATTGGTTTGTGTGAAAAGGAATCATGAGAGCTTTAGTCCTGATCTCTGCTCGGGACAATTCTCCCAAGGAGTCACGCTCCAAAAGACATTAGTATTGTCTGCTAGTGGTTTGGAAGAGATACCTTTGTGAGAATACTGAAAAGGAGAAATACATTGCTGAACTATGCTAGTGATAAATTTTTCAAGGAATCTTCGTCTGAAAACAATTACAAGACAGTGCTAAACGATTGGTAGAGCTGGGTTTGTGAGAAAGACTAAAAATGAGAAACACATTCCTGATCACTGCTATGACAAAGTTCTCATGGAATCATGCTTCAAAAGGCTCCAGAATGCTATGCTAATGGTTTGGACGAGATCTATTAGTGAGTAACGAACAAATGTGCAAATCCTTCCTGAGCTGCGCTAGCGACCAATTTCTCAAGGAATAGTTGTTTAAACGGTACGAGGATGCACTACTGGTCAGTTGGTTGAGATCGGTTCGTGAGAAAAAGAAACATGAGGGATTCATTCCTGATCTGGGCTACGGACAAATTGCACATGGAATCGCCCTTCAAGAGACATCAGGGTGCTCTGCTCATGGCTTGGTAGAGATCACTTAGTGAGAAATACCAAAAATATGAAAATGCTTCCTGAGCTGCACAAGTGACACATTTTTTTCAAGGACTCTTTGTTTAAACGCCACTAGGAGGCACTACTGGTCTGTTGGTAGGGATCGGTTAGTGTGAAAAGGAAACATGAGAGATTCTTTCCTGATCTCTGCTGGGGACAAATGTCACAAGGAATCACGCTTCAAAAGACATTACTATGGTCTGCTTCTAGTTTGGAAGAGATGGATTTGTGAGAATACTGAAAATGAGAAATACATTGCTGATCTGAGCTAAGGACATTTTTTTGCAAGGAATCATCTTTTAAAAGCCATTAGGATGCTCTGCGAGTGGTTTATAAGAGATCGGTTCCTGAGAAATATGGATAATGCGAATTATATTCCTGCTCTGTGATAGTGAGAAATTTCTCATGGACTCATGCTTCTAAAGTGACTAGGATGCTCTGCTAGTGGTTTGTTAGAGATCAGTTAGTGAGAAATACCAAAAATATGACACTACTTCCTGAGCTGCGCTGGTGACAAATTTTGCAAGGACTCTTTGTTTAAACGCCACTATGCATTACCGTTCCCTTTGTGAAGATCGGCTCGTGAGAAAAGGAAACATGAGAGATTCATTCCTGAGCTAGTTCACAACGAGCCACGCTTCAAGAGCGCTTAGGATGCGATAATGCCCATTTGACAGAGATCGGTTCGCGAGCAATAGGAAAATCAGATATTCATTCCTGCTCTTTTCTAGGGAGCAATTTCTCAAGGACTCTTCGTCTGAAAGCCATAAGGAATGTCTCCTGCCGCTTTGAAAGAGATCGGCTCGTGAGAAAGTCAAAAATGAGATAATCGTTCCTGATCTGTGCTGGTGACTACTCTTTCATGGGACCATTCTTGAAAACACCATAGGATGCACTGCAAATGGTTTCGAAAAATTCGATTCTTGAACTACGCTACTGACAAATTACTCATGGAATCGTGCTTTGAAGGCCATTGGGATGCATTGCTAATGGTTTGGAAGTGATCGGTCCGTGAAAAAGGAGCTATACATTCCTGATCTGTGGTACTAATAAATTTCTCGGGGACTCTTCTTCTAAAAGCCATCAGGATTGTCTCCTGCCGGTTTGAAAGCGATCGGGTCGTCAGACAGACGAACAAAGAGAAATTAATTCCTGATCTGTGCTACTGAAACATTGCTCATGTAATCATGCTTCAAAAGACATTAGGATGCTCTGCTAATGATTTGCTAGGGATCGGTTAGTGAGCAATACAAACAATGTGAAAAGACTTCCTGAGCTGTGCTAGTGACAATTTCTCAAGGAATACTGCTTCAAGAGCGATCAGGATGCTATAATTCTCATTTGGACGAGATCGGTTGGTGAGCTATACGAAAATCCGATATTTAGTCCTGCTCGGTTCTAGGGAGTAATTTCTCAAGGACTCTTTATCTAAAAACATTCCTTATGAGGAATGTCTCCTTTCGGTTTCAAAGAGATCGGTTCGTGAGAAAGACGAAGAAAATGTGCAAAGTCCTTTGTGAATTGTGCTAGTGACATTTTTTTCAAGGAATCTTTGCTTAATCGCCACGAGGATGCACTACTGGTCAGGGGTAGAAATCGGTTCTTGAGAAAAAGGATCGTGAGAGATTCATTCCCGAAGTGGGCTAGGGAGAAATTTCACATGGAATCCCGCTTCAAAAGACACTAGCATTGTTTGCTTGTGGTTTGGAAGAGATGTGTTTCTGAGAATACTGAAAATGCGAAATGCATTGCTAATCTGAGTTAGGGAAAAATTTCGCAAGGAATCATCGTCTAAAAGCCAAAAGGATGCTCTGTTAGTGGTTTGAAAGCGATCGGTTCCTGAGAAAAGTGGATAATGCGAATTATATTCCTGTGACAGTGAAAATTTCACATGGAGTCATGGTTCAAAAGACATCAGAATGCTCTGCTCATGGTTTGGTGGAGATCACTTAGTCAGAAAAACAAAAAATATGAAAATGCTTTCTGAGCTGCGCTAGTGACCATTTTTTCAAGGAACCTTTGCTTGAACGCCACTAGCACGCACTACTTGTCAGATGGTAGAGATTGGTTTGTGTGAAAAGGAATCATGAGAGCTTTAGTCCTGATCTCTGCTCGGGACAATTCTCCCAAGGAGTCACGCTCCAAAAGACATTAGTATTGTCTGCTAGTGGTTTGGAAGAGATACCTTTGTGAGAATACTGAAAAGGAGAAATACATTGCTGAACTATGCTAGTGATAAATTTTTCAAGGAATCTTCGTCTGAAAACAATTACAAGACAGTGCTAAACGATTGGTAGAGCTGGGTTTGTGAGAAAGACTAAAAATGAGAAACACATTCCTGATCACTGCTATGACAAAGTTCTCATGGAATCATGCTTCAAAAGGCTCCAGAATGCTATGCTAATGGTTTGGACGAGATCTATTAGTGAGTAACGAACAAATGTGCAAATCCTTCCTGAGCTGCGCTAGCGACCAATTTCTCAAGGAATAGTTGTTTAAACGGTACGAGGATGCACTACTGGTCAGTTGGTTGAGATCGGTTCGTGAGAAAAAGAAACATGAGGGATTCATTCCTGATCTGGGCTACGGACAAATTGCACATGGAATCGCCCTTCAAGAGACATCAGGGTGCTCTGCTCATGGCTTGGTAGAGATCACTTAGTGAGAAATACCAAAAATATGAAAATGCTTCCTGAGCTGCACAAGTGACACATTTTTTTCAAGGACTCTTTGTTTAAACGCCACTAGGAGGCACTACTGGTCTGTTGGTAGGGATCGGTTAGTGTGAAAAGGAAACATGAGAGATTCTTTCCTGATCTCTGCTGGGGACAAATGTCACAAGGAATCACGCTTCAAAAGACATTACTATGGTCTGCTTCTAGTTTGGAAGAGATGGATTTGTGAGAATACTGAAAATGAGAAATACATTGCTGATCTGAGCTAAGGAAATTTTTTTGCAAGGAATCATCTTTTAAAAGCCATTAGGATGCTCTGCGAGTGGTTTATAAGAGATCGGTTCCTGAGAAATATGGATAATGCGAATTATATTCCTGCTCTGTGATAGTGAGAAATTTCTCATGGACTCATGCTTCTAAAGTGACTAGGATGCTCTGCTAGTGGTTTGTTAGAGATCAGTTAGTGAGAAATACCAAAAATATGACACTACTTCCTGAGCTGCGCTGGTGACAAATTTTGCAAGGACTCTTTGTTTAAACGCCACTATGCATTACCGTTCCCTTTGTGAAGATCGGCTCGTGAGAAAAGGAAACATGAGAGATTCATTCCTGAGCTAGTTCACAACGAGCCACGCTTCAAGAGCGCTTAGGATGCGATAATGCCCATTTGACAGAGATCGGTTCGCGAGCAATAGGAAAATCAGATATTCATTCCTGCTCTTTTCTAGGGAGCAATTTCTCAAGGACTCTTCGTCTGAAAGCCATAAGGAATGTCTCCTGCCGCTTTGAAAGAGATCGGCTCGTGAGAAAGTCAAAAATGAGATAATCGTTCCTGATCTGTGCTGGTGACTACTCTTTCATGGGACCATTCTTGAAAACCCCATAGGATGCACTGCAAATGGTTTCCAAAAATTCGATTCTTGAACTACGCTACTGACAAATTACTCATGGAATCATGCTTTGAAGGCCATTGGGATGCATTGCTAATGGTTTGGAAGTGATCGGTCCGTGAAAAAGGAGCTATACATTCCTGATCTGTGGTACTAATAAATTTCTCGGGGACTCTTCTTCTAAAAGCCATCAGGATTGTCTCCTGCCGGTTTGAAAGCGATCGGGTCGTCAGACAGACGAACAAAGAGAAATTAATTCCTGATCTGTGCTACTGAAACATTGCTCATGTAGTCATGCTTCAAAAGACATTAGGATGCTCTGCTAATGATTTGCTAGGGATCGGTTAGTGAGCAATACAAACAATGTGAAAAGACTTCCTGAGCTGTGCTAGTGACAATTTCTCAAGGAATACTGCTTCAAGAGCGATCAGGATGCTATAATTCTCATTTGGACGAGATCGGTTGGTGAGCTATACGAAAATCCGATATTTAGTCCTGCTCGGTTCTAGGGAGTAATTTCTCAAGGACTCTTTGTCTAAAAACATTCCTTATGAGGAATGTCTCCTTTCGGTTTCAAAGAGATCGGTTCGTGAGAAAGACGAAGAAAATGTGCAAAGTCCTTTGTGAATTGTGCTAGTGACATTTTTTTCAAGGAATCTTTGCTTAATCGCCACGAGGATGCACTACTGGTCAGGGGTAGAAATCGGTTCTTGAGAAAAAGGATCGTGAGAGATTCATTCCCGAAGTGGGCTAGGGAGAAATTTCACATGGAATCCCGCTTCAAAAGACACTAGTATTGTTTGCTTGTGGTTTGGAAGAGATGTGTTTCTGAGAATACTGAAAATGCGAAATGCATTGCTAATCTGAGTTAGGGAAAAATTTCGCAAGGAATCATCGTCTAAAAGCCAAAAGGATGCTCTGTTAGTGGTTTGAAAGCGATCGGTTCCTGAGAAAAGTGGATAATGCGAATTATATTCCTGTGACAGTGAAAATTTCACATGGAGTCATGGTTCAAAAGACATCAGAATGCTCTGCTCATGGTTTGGTGGAGATCACTTAGTCAGAAAAACAAAAAATATGAAAATGCTTTCTGAGCTGCGCTAGTGACCATTTTTTCAAGGAACCTTTGCTTGAACGCCACTAGCACGCACTACTTGTCAGATGGTAGAGATTGGTTTGTGTGAAAAGGAATCATGAGAGCTTTAGTCCTGATCTCTGCTCGGGACAATTCTCCCAAGGAGTCACGCTCCAAAAGACATTAGTATTGTCTGCTAGTGGTTTGGAAGAGATACCTTTGTGAGAATACTGAAAAGGAGAAATACATTGCTGAACTATGCTAGTGATAAATTTTTCAAGGAATCTTCGTCTGAAAACAATTACAAGACAGTGCTAAACGATTGGTAGAGCTGGGTTTGTGAGAAAGACTAAAAATGAGAAACACATTCCTGATCACTGCTATGACAAAGTTCTCATGGAATCATGCTTCAAAAGGCTCCAGAATGCTATGCTAATGGTTTGGACGAGATCTATTAGTGAGTAACGAACAAATGTGCAAATCCTTCCTGAGCTGCGCTAGCGACCAATTTCTCAAGGAATAGTTGTTTAAACGGTACGAGGATGCACTACTGGTCAGTTGGTTGAGATCGGTTCGTGAGAAAAAGAAACATGAGGGATTCATTCCTGATCTGGGCTACGGACAAATTGCACATGGAATCGCCCTTCAAGAGACATCAGGGTGCTCTGCTCATGGCTTGGTAGAGATCACTTAGTGAGAAATACCAAAAATATGAAAATGCTTCCTGAGCTGCACAAGTGACACATTTTTTTCAAGGACTCTTTGTTTAAACGCCACTAGGAGGCACTACTGGTCTGTTGGTAGGGATCGGTTAGTGTGAAAAGGAAACATGAGAGATTCTTTCCTGATCTCTGCTGGGGACAAATGTCACAAGGAATCACGCTTCAAAAGACATTACTATGGTCTGCTTCTAGTTTGGAAGAGATGGATTTGTGAGAATACTGAAAATGAGAAATACATTGCTGATCTGAGCTAAGGACATTTTTTTGCAAGGAATCATCTTTTAAAAGCCATTAGGATGCTCTGCGAGTGGTTTATAAGAGATCGGTTCCTGAGAAATATGGATAATGCGAATTATATTCCTGCTCTGTGATAGTGAGAAATTTCTCATGGACTCATGCTTCTAAAGTGACTAGGATGCTCTGCTAGTGGTTTGTTAGAGATCAGTTAGTGAGAAATACCAAAAATATGACACTACTTCCTGAGCTGCGCTGGTGACAAATTTTGCAAGGACTCTTTGTTTAAACGCCACTATGCATTACCGTTCCCTTTGTGAAGATCGGCTCGTGAGAAAAGGAAACATGAGAGATTCATTCCTGAGCTAGTTCACAACGAGCCACGCTTCAAGAGCGCTTAGGATGCGATAATGCCCATTTGACAGAGATCGGTTCGCGAGCAATAGGAAAATCAGATATTCATTCCTGCTCTTTTCTAGGGAGCAATTTCTCAAGGACTCTTCGTCTGAAAGCCATAAGGAATGTCTCCTGCCGCTTTGAAAGAGATCGGCTCGTGAGAAAGTCAAAAATGAGATAATCGTTCCTGATCTGTGCTGGTGACTACTCTTTCATGGGACCATTCTTGAAAACACCATAGGATGCACTGCAAATGGTTTCGAAAAATTCGATTCTTGAACTACGCTACTGACAAATTACTCATGGAATCATGCTTTGAAGGCCATTGGGATGCATTGCTAATGGTTTGGAAGTGATCGGTCCGTGAAAAAGGAGCTATACATTCCTGATCTGTGGTACTAATAAATTTCTCGGGGACTCTTCTTCTAAAAGCCATCAGGATTGTCTCCTGCCGGTTTGAAAGCGATCGGGTCGTCAGACAGACGAACAAAGAGAAATTAATTCCTGATCTGTGCTACTGAAACATTGCTCATGTAATCATGCTTCAAAAGACATTAGGATGCTCTGCTAATGATTTGCTAGGGATCGGTTAGTGAGCAATACAAACAATGTGAAAAGACTTCCTGAGCTGTGCTAGTGACAATTTCTCAAGGAATACTGCTTCAAGAGCGATCAGGATGCTATAATTCTCATTTGGACGAGATCGGTTGGTGAGCTATACGAAAATCCGATATTTAGTCCTGCTCGGTTCTAGGGAGTAATTTCTCAAGGACTCTTTATCTAAAAACATTCCTTATGAGGAATGTCTCCTTTCGGTTTCAAAGAGATCGGTTCGTGAGAAAGACGAAGAAAATGTGCAAAGTCCTTTGTGAATTGTGCTAGTGACATTTTTTTCAAGGAATCTTTGCTTAATCGCCACGAGGATGCACTACTGGTCAGGGGTAGAAATCGGTTCTTGAGAAAAAGGATCGTGAGAGATTCATTCCCGAAGTGGGCTAGGGAGAAATTTCACATGGAATCCCGCTTCAAAAGACACTAGCATTGTTTGCTTGTGGTTTGGAAGAGATGTGTTTCTGAGAATACTGAAAATGCGAAATGCATTGCTAATCTGAGTTAGGGAAAAATTTCGCAAGGAATCATCGTCTAAAAGCCAAAAGGATGCTCTGTTAGTGGTTTGAAAGCGATCGGTTCCTGAGAAAAGTGGATAATGCGAATTATATTCCTGTGACAGTGAAAATTTCACATGGAGTCATGGTTCAAAAGACATCAGAATGCTCTGCTCATGGTTTGGTGGAGATCACTTAGTCAGAAAAACAAAAAATATGAAAATGCTTTCTGAGCTGCGCTAGTGACCATTTTTTCAAGGAACCTTTGCTTGAACGCCACTAGCACGCACTACTTGTCAGATGGTAGAGATTGGTTTGTGTGAAAAGGAATCATGAGAGCTTTAGTCCTGATCTCTGCTCGGGACAATTCTCCCAAGGAGTCACGCTCCAAAAGACATTAGTATTGTCTGCTAGTGGTTTGGAAGAGATACCTTTGTGAGAATACTGAAAAGGAGAAATACATTGCTGAACTATGCTAGTGATAAATTTTTCAAGGAATCTTCGTCTGAAAACAATTACAAGACAGTGCTAAACGATTGGTAGAGCTGGGTTTGTGAGAAAGACTAAAAATGAGAAACACATTCCTGATCACTGCTATGACAAAGTTCTCATGGAATCATGCTTCAAAAGGCTCCAGAATGCTATGCTAATGGTTTGGACGAGATCTATTAGTGAGTAACGAACAAATGTGCAAATCCTTCCTGAGCTGCGCTAGCGACCAATTTCTCAAGGAATAGTTGTTTAAACGGTACGAGGATGCACTACTGGTCAGTTGGTTGAGATCGGTTCGTGAGAAAAAGAAACATGAGGGATTCATTCCTGATCTGGGCTACGGACAAATTGCACATGGAATCGCCCTTCAAGAGACATCAGGGTGCTCTGCTCATGGCTTGGTAGAGATCACTTAGTGAGAAATACCAAAAATATGAAAATGCTTCCTGAGCTGCACAAGTGACACATTTTTTTCAAGGACTCTTTGTTTAAACGCCACTAGGAGGCACTACTGGTCTGTTGGTAGGGATCGGTTAGTGTGAAAAGGAAACATGAGAGATTCTTTCCTGATCTCTGCTGGGGACAAATGTCACAAGGAATCACGCTTCAAAAGACATTACTATTGTCTGCTTCTAGTTTGGAAGAGATGGATTTGTGAGAATACTGAAAATGAGAAATACATTGCTGATCTGAGCTAAGGACATTTTTTTGCAAGGAATCATCTTTTAAAAGCCATTAGGATGCTCTGCGAGTGGTTTATAAGAGATCGGTTCCTGAGAAATATGGATAATGCGAATTATATTCCTGCTCTGTGATAGTGAGAAATTTCTCATGGACTCATGCTTCTAAAGTGACTAGGATGCTCTGCTAGTGGTTTGTTAGAGATCAGTTAGTGAGAAATACAAAAAATATGACACTACTTCCTGAGCTGCGCTGGTGACAAATTTTGCAAGGACTCTTTGTTTAAACGCCACTATGCATTACCGTTCCCTTTGTGAAGATCGGCTCGTGAGAAAAGGAAACATGAGAGATTCATTCCTGAGCTAGTTCACAACGAGCCACGCTTCAAGAGCGCTTAGGATGCGATAATGCCCATTTGACAGAGATCGGTTCGCGAGCAATAGGAAAATCAGATATTCATTCCTGCTCTTTTCTAGGGAGCAATTTCTCAAGGACTCTTCGTCTGAAAGCCATAAGGAATGTCTCCTGCCGCTTTGAAAGAGATCGGCTCGTGAGAAAGTCAAAAATGAGATAATCGTTCCTGATCTGTGCTGGTGACTACTCTTTCATGGGACCATTCTTGAAAACACCATAGGATGCACTGCAAATGGCTTCGAAAAATTCGATTCTTGAACTACGCTACTGACAAATTACTCATGGAATCATGCTTTGAAGGCCATTGGGATGCATTGCTAATGGTTTGGAAGTGATCGGTCCGTGAAAAAGGAGCTATACATTCCTGATCTGTGGTACTAATAAATTTCTCGGGGACTCTTCTTCTAAAAGCCATCAGGATTGTCTCCTGCCGGTTTGAAAGCGATCGGGTCGTCAGACAGACGAACAAAGAGAAATTAATTCCTGATCTGTGCTACTGAAACATTGCTCATGTAATCATGCTTCAAAAGACATTAGGATGCTCTGCTAATGATTTGCTAGGGATCGGTTAGTGAGCAATACAAACAATGTGAAAAGACTTCCTGAGCTGTGCTAGTGACAATTTCTCAAGGAATACTGCTTCAAGAGCGATCAGGATGCTATAATTCTCATTTGGACGAGATCGGTTGGTGAGCTATACGAAAATCCGATATTTAGTCCTGCTCGGTTCTAGGGAGTAATTTCTCAAGGACTCTTTGTCTAAAAACATTCCTTATGAGGAATGTCTCCTTTCGGTTTCAAAGAGATCGGTTCGTGAGAAAGACGAAGAAAATGTGCAAAGTCCTTTGTGAATTGTGCTAGTGACATTTTTTTCAAGGAATCTTTGCTTAATCGCCACGAGGATGCACTACTGGTCAGGGGTAGAAATCGGTTCTTGAGAAAAAGGATCGTGAGAGATTCATTCCCGAAGTGGGCTAGGGAGAAATTTCACATGGAATCCCGCTTCAAAAGACACTAGTATTGTTTGCTTGTGGTTTGGAAGAGATGTGTTTCTGAGAATACTGAAAATGCGAAATGCATTGCTAATCTGAGTTAGGGAAAAATTTCGCAAGGAATCATCGTCTAAAAGCCAAAAGGATGCTCTGTTAGTGGTTTGAAAGCGATCGGTTCCTGAGAAAAGTGGATAATGCGAATTATATTCCTGTGACAGTGAAAATTTCACATGGAGTCATGGTTCAAAAGACATCAGAATGCTCTGCTCATGGTTTGGTGGAGATCACTTAGTCAGAAAAACAAAAAATATGAAAATGCTTTCTGAGCTGCGCTAGTGACCATTTTTTCAAGGAACCTTTGCTTGAACGCCACTAGCACGCACTACTTGTCAGATGGTAGAGATTGGTTTGTGTGAAAAGGAATCATGAGAGCTTTAGTCCTGATCTCTGCTCGGGACAATTCTCCCAAGGAGTCACGCTCCAAAAGACATTAGTATTGTCTGCTAGTGGTTTGGAAGAGATACCTTTGTGAGAATACTGAAAAGGAGAAATACATTGCTGAACTATGCTAGTGATAAATTTTTCAAGGAATCTTCGTCTGAAAACAATTACAAGACAGTGCTAAACGATTGGTAGAGCTGGGTTTGTGAGAAAGACTAAAAATGAGAAACACATTCCTGATCACTGCTATGACAAAGTTCTCATGGAATCATGCTTCAAAAGGCTCCAGAATGCTATGCTAATGGTTTGGACGAGATCTATTAGTGAGTAACGAACAAATGTGCAAATCCTTCCTGAGCTGCGCTAGCGACCAATTTCTCAAGGAATAGTTGTTTAAACGGTACGAGGATGCACTACTGGTCAGTTGGTTGAGATCGGTTCGTGAGAAAAAGAAACATGAGGGATTCATTCCTGATCTGGGCTACGGACAAATTGCACATGGAATCGCCCTTCAAGAGACATCAGGGTGCTCTGCTCATGGCTTGGTAGAGATCACTTAGTGAGAAATACCAAAAATATGAAAATGCTTCCTGAGCTGCACAAGTGACACATTTTTTTCAAGGACTCTTTGTTTAAACGCCACTAGGAGGCACTACTGGTCTGTTGGTAGGGATCGGTTAGTGTGAAAAGGAAACATGAGAGATTCTTTCCTGATCTCTGCTGGGGACAAATGTCACAAGGAATCACGCTTCAAAAGACATTACTATTGTCTGCTTCTAGTTTGGAAGAGATGGATTTGTGAGAATACTGAAAATGAGAAATACATTGCTGATCTGAGCTAAGGAAATTTTTTTGCAAGGAATCATCTTTTAAAAGCCATTAGGATGCTCTGCGAGTGGTTTATAAGAGATCGGTTCCTGAGAAATATGGATAATGCGAATTATATTCCTGCTCTGTGATAGTGAGAAATTTCTCATGGACTCATGCTTCTAAAGTGACTAGGATGCTCTGCTAGTGGTTTGTTAGAGATCAGTTAGTGAGAAATACAAAAAATATGACACTACTTCCTGAGCTGCGCTGGTGACAAATTTTGCAAGGACTCTTTGTTTAAACGCCACTATGCATTACCGTTCCCTTTGTGAAGATCGGCTCGTGAGAAAAGGAAACATGAGAGATTCATTCCTGAGCTAGTTCACAACGAGCCACGCTTCAAGAGCGCTTAGGATGCGATAATGCCCATTTGACAGAGATCGGTTCGCGAGCAATAGGAAAATCAGATATTCATTCCTGCTCTTTTCTAGGGAGCAATTTCTCAAGGACTCTTCGTCTGAAAGCCATAAGGAATGTCTCCTGCCGCTTTGAAAGAGATCGGCTCGTGAGAAAGTCAAAAATGAGATAATCGTTCCTGATCTGTGCTGGTGACTACTCTTTCATGGGACCATTCTTGAAAACCCCATAGGATGCACTGCAAATGGTTTCCAAAAATTCGATTCTTGAACTACGCTACTGACAAATTACTCATGGAATCATGCTTTGAAGGCCATTGGGATGCATTGCTAATGGTTTGGAAGTGATCGGTCCGTGAAAAAGGAGCTATACATTCCTGATCTGTGGTACTAATAAATTTCTCAGGGACTCTTCTTCTAAAAGCCATCAGGATTGTCTCCTGCCGGTTTGAAAGCGATCGGGTCGTCAGACAGACGAACAAAGAGAAATTAATTCCTGATCTGTGCTACTGAAACATTGCTCATGTAGTCATGCTTCAAAAGACATTAGGATGCTCTGCTAATGATTTGCTAGGGATCGGTTAGTGAGCAATACAAACAATGTGAAAAGACTTCCTGAGCTGTGCTAGTGACAATTTCTCAAGGAATACTGCTTCAAGAGCGATCAGGATGCTATAATTCTCATTTGGACGAGATCGGTTGGTGAGCTATACGAAAATCCGATATTTAGTCCTGCTCGGTTCTAGGGAGTAATTTCTCAAGGACTCTTTGTCTAAAAACATTCCTTATGAGGAATGTCTCCTTTCGGTTTCAAAGAGATCGGTTCGTGAGAAAGACGAAGAAAATGTGCAAAGTCCTTTGTGAATTGTGCTAGTGACATTTTTTTCAAGGAATCTTTGCTTAATCGCCACGAGGATGCACTACTGGTCAGGGGTAGAAATCGGTTCTTGAGAAAAAGGATCGTGAGAGATTCATTCCCGAAGTGGGCTAGGGAGAAATTTCACATGGAATCCCGCTTCAAAAGACACTAGTATTGTTTGCTTGTGGTTTGGAAGAGATGTGTTTCTGAGAATACTGAAAATGCGAAATGCATTGCTAATCTGAGTTAGGGAAAAATTTCGCAAGGAATCATCGTCTAAAAGCCAAAAGGATGCTCTGTTAGTGGTTTGAAAGCGATCGGTTCCTGAGAAAAGTGGATAATGCGAATTATATTCCTGTGACAGTGAAAATTTCACATGGAGTCATGGTTCAAAAGACATCAGAATGCTCTGCTCATGGTTTGGTGGAGATCACTTAGTCAGAAAAACAAAAAATATGAAAATGCTTTCTGAGCTGCGCTAGTGACCATTTTTTCAAGGAACCTTTGCTTGAACGCCACTAGCACGCACTACTTGTCAGATGGTAGAGATTGGTTTGTGTGAAAAGGAATCATGAGAGCTTTAGTCCTGATCTCTGCTCGGGACAATTCTCCCAAGGAGTCACGCTCCAAAAGACATTAGTATTGTCTGCTAGTGGTTTGGAAGAGATACCTTTGTGAGAATACTGAAAAGGAGAAATACATTGCTGAACTATGCTAGTGATAAATTTTTCAAGGAATCTTCGTCTGAAAACAATTACAAGACAGTGCTAAACGATTGGTAGAGCTGGGTTTGTGAGAAAGACTAAAAATGAGAAACACATTCCTGATCACTGCTATGACAAAGTTCTCATGGAATCATGCTTCAAAAGGCTCCAGAATGCTATGCTAATGGTTTGGACGAGATCTATTAGTGAGTAACGAACAAATGTGCAAATCCTTCCTGAGCTGCGCTAGCGACCAATTTCTCAAGGAATAGTTGTTTAAACGGTACGAGGATGCACTACTGGTCAGTTGGTTGAGATCGGTTCGTGAGAAAAAGAAACATGAGGGATTCATTCCTGATCTGGGCTACGGACAAATTGCACATGGAATCGCCCTTCAAGAGACATCAGGGTGCTCTGCTCATGGCTTGGTAGAGATCACTTAGTGAGAAATACCAAAAATATGAAAATGCTTCCTGAGCTGCACAAGTGACACATTTTTTTCAAGGACTCTTTGTTTAAACGCCACTAGGAGGCACTACTGGTCTGTTGGTAGGGATCGGTTAGTGTGAAAAGGAAACATGAGAGATTCTTTCCTGATCTCTGCTGGGGACAAATGTCACAAGGAATCACGCGTCAAAAGACATTACTATTGTCTGCTTCTAGTTTGGAAGAGATGGATTTGTGAGAATACTGAAAATGAGAAATACATTGCTGATCTGAGCTAAGGACATTTTTTTTGCAAGGAATCATCTTTTAAAAGCCATTAGGATGCTCTGCGAGTGGTTTATAAGAGATCGGTTCCTGAGAAATATGGATAATGCGAATTATATTCCTGCTCTGTGATAGTGAGAAATTTCTCATGGACTCATGCTTCTAAAGTGACTAGGATGCTCTGCTAGTGGTTTGTTAGAGATCAGTTAGTGAGAAATACAAAAAATATGACACTACTTCCTGAGCTGCGCTGGTGACAAATTTTGCAAGGACTCTTTGTTTAAACGCCACTATGCATTACCGTTCCCTTTGTGAAGATCGGCTCGTGAGAAAAGGAAACATGAGAGATTCATTCCTGAGCTAGTTCACAACGAGCCACGCTTCAAGAGCGCTTAGGATGCGATAATGCCCATTTGACAGAGATCGGTTCGCGAGCAATAGGAAAATCAGATATTCATTCCTGCTCTTTTCTAGGGAGCAATTTCTCAAGGACTCTTCGTCTGAAAGCCATAAGGAATGTCTCCTGCCGCTTTGAAAGAGATCGGCTCGTGAGAAAGTCAAAAATGAGATAATCGTTCCTGATCTGTGCTGGTGACTACTCTTTCATGGGACCATTCTTGAAAACACCATAGGATGCACTGCAAATGGCTTCGAAAAATTCGATTCTTGAACTACGCTACTGACAAATTACTCATGGAATCATGCTTTGAAGGCCATTGGGATGCATTGCTAATGGTTTGGAAGTGATCGGTCCGTGAAAAAGGAGCTATACATTCCTGATCTGTGGTACTAATAAATTTCTCGGGGACTCTTCTTCTAAAAGCCATCAGGATTGTCTCCTGCCGGTTTGAAAGCGATCGGGTCGTCAGACAGACGAACAAAGAGAAATTAATTCCTGATCTGTGCTACTGAAACATTGCTCATGTAATCATGCTTCAAAAGACATTAGGATGCTCTGCTAATGATTTGCTAGGGATCGGTTAGTGAGCAATACAAACAATGTGAAAAGACTTCCTGAGCTGTGCTAGTGACAATTTCTCAAGGAATACTGCTTCAAGAGCGATCAGGATGCTATAATTTTCATTTGGACGAGATCGGTTGGTGAGCTATACGAAAATCCGATATTTAGTCCTGCTCGGTTCTAGGGAGTAATTTCTCAAGGACTCTTTGTCTAAAAACATTCCTTATGAGGAATGTCTCCTTTCGGTTTCAAAGAGATCGGTTCGTGAGAAAGACGAAGAAAATGTGCAAAGTCCTTTGTGAATTGTGCTAGTGACATTTTTTTCAAGGAATCTTTGCTTAATCGCCACGAGGATGCACTACTGGTCAGGGGTAGAAATCGGTTCTTGAGAAAAAGGATCGTGAGAGATTCATTCCCGAAGTGGGCTAGGGAGAAATTTCACATGGAATCCCGCTTCAAAAGACACTAGTATTGTTTGCTTGTGGTTTGGAAGAGATGTGTTTCTGAGAATACTGAAAATGCGAAATGCATTGCTAATCTGAGTTAGGGAAAAATTTCGCAAGGAATCATCGTCTAAAAGCCAAAAGGATGCTCTGTTAGTGGTTTGAAAGCGATCGGTTCCTGAGAAAAGTGGATAATGCGAATTATATTCCTGTGACAGTGAAAATTTCACATGGAGTCATGGTTCAAAAGACATCAGAATGCTCTGCTCATGGTTTGGTGGAGATCACTTAGTCAGAAAAACAAAAAATATGAAAATGCTTTCTGAGCTGCGCTAGTGACCATTTTTTCAAGGAACCTTTGCTTGAACGCCACTAGCACGCACTACTTGTCAGATGGTAGAGATTGGTTTGTGTGAAAAGGAATCATGAGAGCTTTAGTCCTGATCTCTGCTCGGGACAATTCTCCCAAGGAGTCACGCTCCAAAAGACATTAGTATTGTCTGCTAGTGGTTTGGAAGAGATACCTTTGTGAGAATACTGAAAAGGAGAAATACATTGCTGAACTATGCTAGTGATAAATTTTTCAAGGAATCTTCGTCTGAAAACAATTACAAGACAGTGCTAAACGATTGGTAGAGCTGGGTTTGTGAGAAAGACTAAAAATGAGAAACACATTCCTGATCACTGCTATGACAAAGTTCTCATGGAATCATGCTTCAAAAGGCTCCAGAATGCTATGCTAATGGTTTGGACGAGATCTATTAGTGAGTAACGAACAAATGTGCAAATCCTTCCTGAGCTGCGCTAGCGACCAATTTCTCAAGGAATAGTTGTTTAAACGGTACGAGGATGCACTACTGGTCAGTTGGTTGAGATCGGTTCGTGAGAAAAAGAAACATGAGGGATTCATTCCTGATCTGGGCTACGGACAAATTGCACATGGAATCGCCCTTCAAGAGACATCAGGGTGCTCTGCTCATGGCTTGGTAGAGATCACTTAGTGAGAAATACCAAAAATATGAAAATGCTTCCTGAGCTGCACAAGTGACACATTTTTTTCAAGGACTCTTTGTTTAAACGCCACTAGGAGGCACTACTGGTCTGTTGGTAGGGATCGGTTAGTGTGAAAAGGAAACATGAGAGATTCTTTCCTGATCTCTGCTGGGGACAAATGTCACAAGGAATCACGCTTCAAAAGACATTACTATTGTCTGCTTCTAGTTTGGAAGAGATGGATTTGTGAGAATACTGAAAATGAGAAATACATTGCTGATCTGAGCTAAGGACATTTTTTTTGCAAGGAATCATCTTTTAAAAGCCATTAGGATGCTCTGCGAGTGGTTTATAAGAGATCGGTTCCTGAGAAATATGGATAATGCGAATTATATTCCTGCTCTGTGATAGTGAGAAATTTCTCATGGACTCATGCTTCTAAAGTGACTAGGATGCTCTGCTAGTGGTTTGTTAGAGATCAGTTAGTGAGAAATACAAAAAATATGACACTACTTCCTGAGCTGCGCTGGTGACAAATTTTGCAAGGACTCTTTGTTTAAACGCCACTATGCATTACCGTTCCCTTTGTGAAGATCGGCTCGTGAGAAAAGGAAACATGAGAGATTCATTCCTGAGCTAGTTCACAACGAGCCACGCTTCAAGAGCGCTTAGGATGCGATAATGCCCATTTGACAGAGATCGGTTCGCGAGCAATAGGAAAATCAGATATTCATTCCTGCTCTTTTCTAGGGAGCAATTTCTCAAGGACTCTTCGTCTGAAAGCCATAAGGAATGTCTCCTGCCGCTTTGAAAGAGATCGGCTCGTGAGAAAGTCAAAAATGAGATAATCGTTCCTGATCTGTGCTGGTGACTACTCTTTCATGGGACCATTCTTGAAAACCCCATAGGATGCACTGCAAATGGTTTCCAAAAATTCGATTCTTGAACTACGCTACTGACAAATTACTCATGGAATCATGCTTTGAAGGCCATTGGGATGCATTGCTAATGGTTTGGAAGTGATCGGTCCGTGAAAAAGGAGCTATACATTCCTGATCTGTGGTACTAATAAATTTCTCGGGGACTCTTCTTCTAAAAGCCATCAGGATTGTCTCCTGCCGGTTTGAAAGCGATCGGGTCGTCAGACAGACGAACAAAGAGAAATTAATTCCTGATCTGTGCTACTGAAACATTGCTCATGTAGTCATGCTTCAAAAGACATTAGGATGCTCTGCTAATGATTTGCTAGGGATCGGTTAGTGAGCAATACAAACAATGTGAAAAGACTTCCTGAGCTGTGCTAGTGACAATTTCTCAAGGAATACTGCTTCAAGAGCGATCAGGATGCTATAATTCTCATTTGGACGAGATCGGTTGGTGAGCTATACGAAAATCCGATATTTAGTCCTGCTCGGTTCTAGGGAGTAATTTCTCAAGGACTCTTTGTCTAAAAACATTCCTTATGAGGAATGTCTCCTTTCGGTTTCAAAGAGATCGGTTCGTGAGAAAGACGAAGAAAATGTGCAAAGTCCTTTGTGAATTGTGCTAGTGACATTTTTTTCAAGGAATCTTTGCTTAATCGCCACGAGGATGCACTACTGGTCAGGGGTAGAAATCGGTTCTTGAGAAAAAGGATCGTGAGAGATTCATTCCCGAAGTGGGCTAGGGAGAAATTTCACATGGAATCCCGCTTCAAAAGACACTAGTATTGTTTGCTTGTGGTTTGGAAGAGATGTGTTTCTGAGAATACTGAAAATGCGAAATGCATTGCTAATCTGAGTTAGGGAAAAATTTCGCAAGGAATCATCGTCTAAAAGCCAAAAGGATGCTCTGTTAGTGGTTTGAAAGCGATCGGTTCCTGAGAAAAGTGGATAATGCGAATTATATTCCTGTGACAGTGAAAATTTCACATGGAGTCATGGTTCAAAAGACATCAGAATGCTCTGCTCATGGTTTGGTGGAGATCACTTAGTCAGAAAAACAAAAAATATGAAAATGCTTTCTGAGCTGCGCTAGTGACCATTTTTTCAAGGAACCTTTGCTTGAACGCCACTAGCACGCACTACTTGTCAGATGGTAGAGATTGGTTTGTGTGAAAAGGAATCATGAGAGCTTTAGTCCTGATCTCTGCTCGGGACAATTCTCCCAAGGAGTCACGCTCCAAAAGACATTAGTATTGTCTGCTAGTGGTTTGGAAGAGATACCTTTGTGAGAATACTGAAAAGGAGAAATACATTGCTGAACTATGCTAGTGATAAATTTTTCAAGGAATCTTCGTCTGAAAACAATTACAAGACAGTGCTAAACGATTGGTAGAGCTGGGTTTGTGAGAAAGACTAAAAATGAGAAACACATTCCTGATCACTGCTATGACAAAGTTCTCATGGAATCATGCTTCAAAAGGCTCCAGAATGCTATGCTAATGGTTTGGACGAGATCTATTAGTGAGTAACGAACAAATGTGCAAATCCTTCCTGAGCTGCGCTAGCGACCAATTTCTCAAGGAATAGTTGTTTAAACGGTACGAGGATGCACTACTGGTCAGTTGGTTGAGATCGGTTCGTGAGAAAAAGAAACATGAGGGATTCATTCCTGATCTGGGCTACGGACAAATTGCACATGGAATCGCCCTTCAAGAGACATCAGGGTGCTCTGCTCATGGCTTGGTAGAGATCACTTAGTGAGAAATACCAAAAATATGAAAATGCTTCCTGAGCTGCACAAGTGACACATTTTTTTCAAGGACTCTTTGTTTAAACGCCACTAGGAGGCACTACTGGTCTGTTGGTAGGGATCGGTTAGTGTGAAAAGGAAACATGAGAGATTCTTTCCTGATCTCTGCTGGGGACAAATGTCACAAGGAATCACGCTTCAAAAGACATTACTATTGTCTGCTTCTAGTTTGGAAGAGATGGATTTGTGAGAATACTGAAAATGAGAAATACATTGCTGATCTGAGCTAAGGACATTTTTTTGCAAGGAATCATCTTTTAAAAGCCATTAGGATGCTCTGCGAGTGGTTTATAAGAGATCGGTTCCTGAGAAATATGGATAATGCGAATTATATTCCTGCTCTGTGATAGTGAGAAATTTCTCATGGACTCATGCTTCTAAAGTGACTAGGATGCTCTGCTAGTGGTTTGTTAGAGATCAGTTAGTGAGAAATACCAAAAATATGACACTACTTCCTGAGCTGCGCTGGTGACAAATTTTGCAAGGACTCTTTGTTTAAACGCCACTATGCATTACCGTTCCCTTTGTGAAGATCGGCTCGTGAGAAAAGGAAACATGAGAGATTCATTCCTGAGCTAGTTCACAACGAGCCACGCTTCAAGAGCGCTTAGGATGCGATAATGCCCATTTGACAGAGATCGGTTCGCGAGCAATAGGAAAATCAGATATTCATTCCTGCTCTTTTCTAGGGAGCAATTTCTCAAGGACTCTTCGTCTGAAAGCCATAAGGAATGTCTCCTGCCGCTTTGAAAGAGATCGGCTCGTGAGAAAGTCAAAAATGAGATAATCGTTCCTGATCTGTGCTGGTGACTACTCTTTCATGGGACCATTCTTGAAAACCCCATAGGATGCACTGCAAATGGTTTCCAAAAATTCGATTCTTGAACTACGCTACTGACAAATTACTCATGGAATCATGCTTTGAAGGCCATTGGGATGCATTGCTAATGGTTTGGAAGTGATCGGTCCGTGAAAAAGGAGCTATACATTCCTGATCTGTGGTACTAATAAATTTCTCGGGGACTCTTCTTCTAAAAGCCATCAGGATTGTCTCCTGCCGGTTTGAAAGCGATCGGGTCGTCAGACAGACGAACAAAGAGAAATTAATTCCTGATCTGTGCTACTGAAACATTGCTCATGTAGTCATGCTTCAAAAGACATTAGGATGCTCTGCTAATGATTTGCTAGGGATCGGTTAGTGAGCAATACAAACAATGTGAAAAGACTTCCTGAGCTGTGCTAGTGACAATTTCTCAAGGAATACTGCTTCAAGAGCGATCAGGATGCTATAATTCTCATTTGGACGAGATCGGTTGGTGAGCTATACGAAAATCCGATATTTAGTCCTGCTCGGTTCTAGGGAGTAATTTCTCAAGGACTCTTTGTCTAAAAACATTCCTTATGAGGAATGTCTCCTTTCGGTTTCAAAGAGATCGGTTCGTGAGAAAGACGAAGAAAATGTGCAAAGTCCTTTGTGAATTGTGCTAGTGACATTTTTTTCAAGGAATCTTTGCTTAATCGCCACGAGGATGCACTACTGGTCAGGGGTAGAAATCGGTTCTTGAGAAAAAGGATCGTGAGAGATTCATTCCCGAAGTGGGCTAGGGAGAAATTTCACATGGAATCCCGCTTCAAAAGACACTAGTATTGTTTGCTTGTGGTTTGGAAGAGATGTGTTTCTGAGAATACTGAAAATGCGAAATGCATTGCTAATCTGAGTTAGGGAAAAATTTCGCAAGGAATCATCGTCTAAAAGCCAAAAGGATGCTCTGTTAGTGGTTTGAAAGCGATCGGTTCCTGAGAAAAGTGGATAATGCGAATTATATTCCTGTGACAGTGAAAATTTCACATGGAGTCATGGTTCAAAAGACATCAGAATGCTCTGCTCATGGTTTGGTGGAGATCACTTAGTCAGAAAAACAAAAAATATGAAAATGCTTTCTGAGCTGCGCTAGTGACCATTTTTTCAAGGAACCTTTGCTTGAACGCCACTAGCACGCACTACTTGTCAGATGGTAGAGATTGGTTTGTGTGAAAAGGAATCATGAGAGCTTTAGTCCTGATCTCTGCTCGGGACAATTCTCCCAAGGAGTCACGCTCCAAAAGACATTAGTATTGTCTGCTAGTGGTTTGGAAGAGATACCTTTGTGAGAATACTGAAAAGGAGAAATACATTGCTGAACTATGCTAGTGATAAATTTTTCAAGGAATCTTCGTCTGAAAACAATTACAAGACAGTGCTAAACGATTGGTAGAGCTGGGTTTGTGAGAAAGACTAAAAATGAGAAACACATTCCTGATCACTGCTATGACAAAGTTCTCATGGAATCATGCTTCAAAAGGCTCCAGAATGCTATGCTAATGGTTTGGACGAGATCTATTAGTGAGTAACGAACAAATGTGCAAATCCTTCCTGAGCTGCGCTAGCGACCAATTTCTCAAGGAATAGTTGTTTAAACGGTACGAGGATGCACTACTGGTCAGTTGGTTGAGATCGGTTCGTGAGAAAAAGAAACATGAGGGATTCATTCCTGATCTGGGCTACGGACAAATTGCACATGGAATCGCCCTTCAAGAGACATCAGGGTGCTCTGCTCATGGCTTGGTAGAGATCACTTAGTGAGAAATACCAAAAATATGAAAATGCTTCCTGAGCTGCACAAGTGACACATTTTTTTCAAGGACTCTTTGTTTAAACGCCACTAGGAGGCACTACTGGTCTGTTGGTAGGGATCGGTTAGTGTGAAAAGGAAACATGAGAGATTCTTTCCTGATCTCTGCTGGGGACAAATGTCACAAGGAATCACGCTTCAAAAGACATTACTATGGTCTGCTTCTAGTTTGGAAGAGATGGATTTGTGAGAATACTGAAAATGAGAAATACATTGCTGATCTGAGCTAAGGACATTTTTTTGCAAGGAATCATCTTTTAAAAGCCATTAGGATGCTCTGCGAGTGGTTTATAAGAGATCGGTTCCTGAGAAATATGGATAATGCGAATTATATTCCTGCTCTGTGATAGTGAGAAATTTCTCATGGACTCATGCTTCTAAAGTGACTAGGATGCTCTGCTAGTGGTTTGTTAGAGATCAGTTAGTGAGAAATACAAAAAATATGACACTACTTCCTGAGCTGCGCTGGTGACAAATTTTGCAAGGACTCTTTGTTTAAACGCCACTATGCATTACCGTTCCCTTTGTGAAGATCGGCTCGTGAGAAAAGGAAACATGAGAGATTCATTCCTGAGCTAGTTCACAACGAGCCACGCTTCAAGAGCGCTTAGGATGCGATAATGCCCATTTGACAGAGATCGGTTCGCGAGCAATAGGAAAATCAGATATTCATTCCTGCTCTTTTCTAGGGAGCAATTTCTCAAGGACTCTTCGTCTGAAAGCCATAAGGAATGTCTCCTGCCGCTTTGAAAGAGATCGGCTCGTGAGAAAGTCAAAAATGAGATAATCGTTCCTGATCTGTGCTGGTGACTACTCTTTCATGGGACCATTCTTGAAAACACCATAGGATGCACTGCAAATGGCTTCGAAAAATTCGATTCTTGAACTACGCTACTGACAAATTACTCATGGAATCATGCTTTGAAGGCCATTGGGATGCATTGCTAATGGTTTGGAAGTGATCGGTCCGTGAAAAAGGAGCTATACATTCCTGATCTGTGGTACTAATAAATTTCTCGGGGACTCTTCTTCTAAAAGCCATCAGGATTGTCTCCTGCCGGTTTGAAAGCGATCGGGTCGTCAGACAGACGAACAAAGAGAAATTAATTCCTGATCTGTGCTACTGAAACATTGCTCATGTAATCATGCTTCAAAAGACATTAGGATGCTCTGCTAATGATTTGCTAGGGATCGGTTAGTGAGCAATACAAACAATGTGAAAAGACTTCCTGAGCTGTGCTAGTGACAATTTCTCAAGGAATACTGCTTCAAGAGCGATCAGGATGCTATAATTCTCATTTGGACGAGATCGGTTGGTGAGCTATACGAAAATCCGATATTTAGTCCTGCTCGGTTCTAGGGAGTAATTTCTCAAGGACTCTTTGTCTAAAAACATTCCTTATGAGGAATGTCTCCTTTCGGTTTCAAAGAGATCGGTTCGTGAGAAAGACGAAGAAAATGTGCAAAGTCCTTTGTGAATTGTGCTAGTGACTTTTTTTCAAGGAATCTTTGCTTAATCGCCACGAGGATGCACTACTGGTCAGGGGTAGAAATCGGTTCTTGAGAAAAAGGATCGTGAGAGATTCATTCCCGAAGTGGGCTAGGGAGAAATTTCACATGGAATCCCGCTTCAAAAGACACTAGTATTGTTTGCTTGTGGTTTGGAAGAGATGTGTTTCTGAGAATACTGAAAATGCGAAATGCATTGCTAATCTGAGTTAGGGAAAAATTTCGCAAGGAATCATCGTCTAAAAGCCAAAAGGATGCTCTGTTAGTGGTTTGAAAGCGATCGGTTCCTGAGAAAAGTGGATAATGCGAATTATATTCCTGTGACAGTGAAAATTTCACATGGAGTCATGGTTCAAAAGACATCAGAATGCTCTGCTCATGGTTTGGTGGAGATCACTTAGTCAGAAAAACAAAAAATATGAAAATGCTTTCTGAGCTGCGCTAGTGACCATTTTTTCAAGGAACCTTTGCTTGAACGCCACTAGCACGCACTACTTGTCAGATGGTAGAGATTGGTTTGTGTGAAAAGGAATCATGAGAGCTTTAGTCCTGATCTCTGCTCGGGACAATTCTCCCAAGGAGTCACGCTCCAAAAGACATTAGTATTGTCTGCTAGTGGTTTGGAAGAGATACCTTTGTGAGAATACTGAAAAGGAGAAATACATTGCTGAACTATGCTAGTGATAAATTTTTCAAGGAATCTTCGTCTGAAAACAATTACAAGACAGTGCTAAACGATTGGTAGAGCTGGGTTTGTGAGAAAGACTAAAAATGAGAAACACATTCCTGATCACTGCTATGACAAAGTTCTCATGGAATCATGCTTCAAAAGGCTCCAGAATGCTATGCTAATGGTTTGGACGAGCTCTATTAGTGAGTAACGAACAAATGTGCAAATCCTTCCTGAGCTGCGCTAGCGACCAATTTCTCAAGGAATAGTTGTTTAAACGGTACGAGGATGCACTACTGGTCAGTTGGTTGAGATCGGTTCGTGAGAAAAAGAAACATGAGGGATTCATTCCTGATCTGGGCTACGGACAAATTGCACATGGAATCGCCCTTCAAGAGACATCAGGGTGCTCTGCTCATGGCTTGGTAGAGATCACTTAGTGAGAAATACCAAAAATATGAAAATGCTTCCTGAGCTGCACAAGTGACACATTTTTTTCAAGGACTCTTTGTTTAAACGCCACTAGGAGGCACTACTGGTCTGTTGGTAGGGATCGGTTAGTGTGAAAAGGAAACATGAGAGATTCTTTCCTGATCTCTGCTGGGGACAAATGTCACAAGGAATCACGCTTCAAAAGACATTACTATGGTCTGCTTCTAGTTTGGAAGAGATGGATTTGTGAGAATACTGAAAATGAGAAATACATTGCTGATCTGAGCTAAGGACATTTTTTTGCAAGGAATCATCTTTTAAAAGCCATTAGGATGCTCTGCGAGTGGTTTATAAGAGATCGGTTCCTGAGAAATATGGATAATGCGAATTATATTCCTGCTCTGTGATAGTGAGAAATTTCTCATGGACTCATGCTTCTAAAGTGACTAGGATGCTCTGCTAGTGGTTTGTTAGAGATCAGTTAGTGAGAAATACCAAAAATATGACACTACTTCCTGAGCTGCGCTGGTGACAAATTTTGCAAGGACTCTTTGTTTAAACGCCACTATGCATTACCGTTCCCTTTGTGAAGATCGGCTCGTGAGAAAAGGAAACATGAGAGATTCATTCCTGAGCTAGTTCACAACGAGCCACGCTTCAAGAGCGCTTAGGATGCGATAATGCCCATTTGACAGAGATCGGTTCGCGAGCAATAGGAAAATCAGATATTCATTCCTGCTCTTTTCTAGGGAGCAATTTCTCAAGGACTCTTCGTCTGAAAGCCATAAGGAATGTCTCCTGCCGCTTTGAAAGAGATCGGCTCGTGAGAAAGTCAAAAATGAGATAATCGTTCCTGATCTGTGCTGGTGACTACTCTTTCATGGGACCATTCTTGAAAACCCCATAGGATGCACTGCAAATGGTTTCCAAAAATTCGATTCTTGAACTACGCTACTGACAAATTACTCATGGAATCATGCTTTGAAGGCCATTGGGATGCATTGCTAATGGTTTGGAAGTGATCGGTCCGTGAAAAAGGAGCTATACATTCCTGATCTGTGGTACTAATAAATTTCTCGGGGACTCTTCTTCTAAAAGCCATCAGGATTGTCTCCTGCCGGTTTGAAAGCGATCGGGTCGTCAGACAGACGAACAAAGAGAAATTAATTCCTGATCTGTGCTACTGAAACATTGCTCATGTAGTCATGCTTCAAAAGACATTAGGATGCTCTGCTAATGATTTGCTAGGGATCGGTTAGTGAGCAATACAAACAATGTGAAAAGACTTCCTGAGCTGTGCTAGTGACAATTTCTCAAGGAATACTGCTTCAAGAGCGATCAGGATGCTATAATTCTCATTTGGACGAGATCGGTTGGTGAGCTATACGAAAATCCGATATTTAGTCCTGCTCGGTTCTAGGGAGTAATTTCAAGAGACATCAGGGTGCTCTGCTCATGGCTTGGTAGAGATCACTTAGTGAGAAATACCAAAAATATGAAAATGCTTCCTGAGCTGCACAAGTGACACCTTTTTTTCAAGGACTCTTTGTTTAAACGCCACTAGGAGGCACTACTGGTCTGTTGGTAGGGATCGGTTAGTGTGAAAAGGAAACATGAGAGATTCTTTCCTGATCTCTGCTGGGGACAAATGTCACAAGGAATCACGCTTCAAAAGACATTACTATTGTCTGCTTCTAGTTTGGAAGAGATGGATTTGTGAGAATACTGAAAATGAGAAATACATTGCTGATCTGAGCTAAGGACATTTTTTTGCAAGGAATCATCTTTTAAAAGCCATTAGGATGCTCTGCGAGTGGTTTATAAGAGATCGGTTCCTGAGAAATATGGATAATGCGAATTATATTCCTGCTCTGTGATAGTGAGAAATTTCTCATGGACTCATGCTTCTAAAGTGACTAGGATGCTCTGCTAGTGGTTTGTTAGAGATCAGTTAGTGAGAAATACAAAAAATATGACACTACTTCCTGAGCTGCGCTGGTGACAAATTTTGCAAGGACTCTTTGTTTAAACGCCACTATGCATTACCGTTCCCTTTGTGAAGATCGGCTCGTGAGAAAAGGAAACATGAGAGATTCATTCCTGAGCTAGTTCACAACGAGCCACGCTTCAAGAGCGCTTAGGATGCGATAATGCCCATTTGACAGAGATCGGTTCGCGAGCAATAGGAAAATCAGATATTCATTGCTGCTCTTTTCTAGGGAGCAATTTCTCAAGGACTCTTCGTCTGAAAGCCATAAGGAATGTCTCCTGCCGCTTTGAAAGAGATCGGCTCGTGAGAAAGTCAAAAATGAGATAATCGTTCCTGATCTGTGCTGGTGACTACTCTTTCATGGGACCATTCTTGAAAACACCATAGGATGCACTGCAAATGGCTTCGAAAAATTCGATTCTTGAACTACGCTACTGACAAATTACTCATGGAATCATGCTTTGAAGGCCATTGGGATGCATTGCTAATGGTTTGGAAGTGATCGGTCCGTGAAAAAGGAGCTATACATTCCTGATCTGTGGTACTAATAAATTTCTCGGGGACTCTTCTTCTAAAAGCCATCAGGATTGTCTCCTGCCGGTTTGAAAGCGATCGGGTCGTCAGACAGACGAACAAAGAGAAATTAATTCCTGATCTGTGCTACTGAAACATTGCTCATGTAGTCATGCTTCAAAAGACATTAGGATGCTCTGCTAATGATTTGCTAGGGATCGGTTAGTGAGCAATACAAACAATGTGAAAAGACTTCCTGAGCTGTGCTAGTGACAATTTCTCAAGGAATACTGCTTCAAGAGCGATCAGGATGCTATAATTCTCATTTGGACGAGATCGGTTGGTGAGCTATACGAAAATCCGATATTTAGTCCTGCTCGGTTCTAGGGAGTAATTTCTCAAGGACTCTTTGTCTAAAAACATTCCTTATGAGGAATGTCTCCTTTCGGTTTCAAAGAGATCGGTTCGTGAGAAAGACGAAGAAAATGTGCAAAGTCCTTTGTGAATTGTGCTAGTGACATTTTTTTCAAGGAATCTTTGCTTAATCGCCACGAGGATGCACTACTGGTCGGGGTAGAAATCGGTTCTTGAGAAAAAGGATCGTGAGAGATTCATTCCCGAAGTGGGCTAGGGAGAAATTTCACATGGAATCCCGCTTCAAAAGACACTAGTATTGTTTGCTTGTGGTTTGGAAGAGATGTGTTTCTGAGAATACTGAAAATGCGAAATGCATTGCTAATCTGAGTTAGGGAAAAATTTCGCAAGGAATCATCGTCTAAAAGCCAAAAGGATGCTCTGTTAGTGGTTTGAAAGCGATCGGTTCCTGAGAAAAGTGGATAATGCGAATTATATTCCTGTGACAGTGAAAATTTCACATGGAGTCATGGTTCAAAAGACATCAGAATGCTCTGCTCATGGTTTGGTGGAGATCACTTAGTCAGAAAAACAAAAAATATGAAAATGCTTTCTGAGCTGCGCTAGTGACCATTTTTTCAAGGAACCTTTGCTTGAACGCCACTAGCACGCACTACTTGTCAGATGGTAGAGATTGGTTTGTGTGAAAAGGAATCATGAGAGCTTTAGTCCTGATCTCTGCTCGGGACAATTCTCCCAAGGAGTCACGCTCCAAAAGACATTAGTATTGTCTGCTAGTGGTTTGGAAGAGATACCTTTGTGAGAATACTGAAAAGGAGAAATACATTGCTGAACTATGCTAGTGATAAATTTTTCAAGGAATCTTCGTCTGAAAACAATTACAAGACAGTGCTAAACGATTGGTAGAGCTGGGTTTGTGAGAAAGACTAAAAATGAGAAACACATTCCTGATCACTGCTATGACAAAGTTCTCATGGAATCATGCTTCAAAAGGCTCCAGAATGCTATGCTAATGGTTTGGACGAGATCTATTAGTGAGTAACGAACAAATGTGCAAATCCTTCCTGAGCTGCGCTAGCGACCAATTTCTCAAGGAATAGTTGTTTAAACGGTACGAGGATGCACTACTGGTCAGTTGGTTGAGATCGGTTCGTGAGAAAAAGAAACATGAGGGATTCATTCCTGATCTGGGCTACGGACAAATTGCACATGGAATCGCCCTTCAAGAGACATCAGGGTGCTCTGCTCATGGCTTGGTAGAGATCACTTAGTGAGAAATACCAAAAATATGAAAATGCTTCCTGAGCTGCACAAGTGACACCTTTTTTTCAAGGACTCTTTGTTTAAACGCCACTAGGAGGCACTACTGGTCTGTTGGTAGGGATCGGTTAGTGTGAAAAGGAAACATGAGAGATTCTTTCCTGATCTCTGCTGGGGACAAATGTCACAAGGAATCACGCTTCAAAAGACATTACTATGGTCTGCTTCTAGTTTGGAAGAGATGGATTTGTGAGAATACTGAAAATGAGAAATACATTGCTGATCTGAGCTAAGGACATTTTTTTGCAAGGAATCATCTTTTAAAAGCCATTAGGATGCTCTGCGAGTGGTTTATAAGAGATCGGTTCCTGAGAAATATGGATAATGCGAATTATATTCCTGCTCTGTGATAGTGAGAAATTTCTCATGGACTCATGCTTCTAAAGTGACTAGGATGCTCTGCTAGTGGTTTGTTAGAGATCAGTTAGTGAGAAATACAAAAAATATGACACTACTTCCTGAGCTGCGCTGGTGACAAATTTTGCAAGGACTCTTTGTTTAAACGCCACTATGCATTACCGTTCCCTTTGTGAAGATCGGCTCGTGAGAAAAGGAAACATGAGAGATTCATTCCTGAGCTAGTTCACAACGAGCCACGCTTCAAGAGCGCTTAGGATGCGATAATGCCCATTTGACAGAGATCGGTTCGCGAGCAATAGGAAAATCAGATATTCATTCCTGCTCTTTTCTAGGGAGCAATTTCTCAAGGACTCTTCGTCTGAAAGCCATAAGGAATGTCTCCTGCCGCTTTGAAAGAGATCGGCTCGTGAGAAAGTCAAAAATGAGATAATCGTTCCTGATCTGTGCTGGTGACTACTCTTTCATGGGACCATTCTTGAAAACACCATAGGATGCACTGCAAATGGCTTCGAAAAATTCGATTCTTGAACTACGCTACTGACAAATTACTCATGGAATCATGCTTTGAAGGCCATTGGGATGCATTGCTAATGGTTTGGAAGTGATCGGTCCGTGAAAAAGGAGCTATACATTCCTGATCTGTGGTACTAATAAATTTCTCGGGGACTCTTCTTCTAAAAGCCATCAGGATTGTCTCCTGCCGGTTTGAAAGCGATCGGGTCGTCAGACAGACGAACAAAGAGAAATTAATTCCTGATCTGTGCTACTGAAACATTGCTCATGTAGTCATGCTTCAAAAGACATTAGGATGCTCTGCTAATGATTTGCTAGGGATCGGTTAGTGAGCAATACAAACAATGTGAAAAGACTTCCTGAGCTGTGCTAGTGACAATTTCTCAAGGAATACTGCTTCAAGAGCGATCAGGATGCTATAATTCTCATTTGGACGAGATCGGTTGGTGAGCTATACGAAAATCCGATATTTAGTCCTGCTCGGTTCTAGGGAGTAATTTCTCAAGGACTCTTTGTCTAAAAACATTCCTTATGAGGAATGTCTCCTTTCGGTTTCAAAGAGATCGGTTCGTGAGAAAGACGAAGAAAATGTGCAAAGTCCTTTGTGAATTGTGCTAGTGACATTTTTTTCAAGGAATCTTTGCTTAATCGCCACGAGGATGCACTACTGGTCGGGGTAGAAATCGGTTCTTGAGAAAAAGGATCGTGAGAGATTCATTCCCGAAGTGGGCTAGGGAGAAATTTCACATGGAATCCCGCTTCAAAAGACACTAGTATTGTTTGCTTGTGGTTTGGAAGAGATGTGTTTCTGAGAATACTGAAAATGCGAAATGCATTGCTAATCTGAGTTAGGGAAAAATTTCGCAAGGAATCATCGTCTAAAAGCCAAAAGGATGCTCTGTTAGTGGTTTGAAAGCGATCGGTTCCTGAGAAAAGTGGATAATGCGAATTATATTCCTGTGACAGTGAAAATTTCACATGGAGTCATGGTTCAAAAGACATCAGAATGCTCTGCTCATGGTTTGGTGGAGATCACTTAGTCAGAAAAACAAAAAATATGAAAATGCTTTCTGAGCTGCGCTAGTGACCATTTTTTCAAGGAACCTTTGCTTGAACGCCACTAGCACGCACTACTTGTCAGATGGTAGAGATTGGTTTGTGTGAAAAGGAATCATGAGAGCTTTAGTCCTGATCTCTGCTCGGGACAATTCTCCCAAGGAGTCACGCTCCAAAAGACATTAGTATTGTCTGCTAGTGGTTTGGAAGAGATACCTTTGTGAGAATACTGAAAAGGAGAAATACATTGCTGAACTATGCTAGTGATAAATTTTTCAAGGAATCTTCGTCTGAAAACAATTACAAGACAGTGCTAAACGATTGGTAGAGCTGGGTTTGTGAGAAAGACTAAAAATGAGAAACACATTCCTGATCACTGCTATGACAAAGTTCTCATGGAATCATGCTTCAAAAGGCTCCAGAATGCTATGCTAATGGTTTGGACGAGATCTATTAGTGAGTAACGAACAAATGTGCAAATCCTTCCTGAGCTGCGCTAGCGACCAATTTCTCAAGGAATAGTTGTTTAAACGGTACGAGGATGCACTACTGGTCAGTTGGTTGAGATCGGTTCGTGAGAAAAAGAAACATGAGGGATTCATTCCTGATCTGGGCTACGGACAAATTGCACATGGAATCGCCCTTCAAGAGACATCAGGGTGCTCTGCTCATGGCTTGGTAGAGATCACTTAGTGAGAAATACCAAAAATATGAAAATGCTTCCTGAGCTGCACAAGTGACACATTTTTTTCAAGGACTCTTTGTTTAAACGCCACTAGGAGGCACTACTGGTCTGTTGGTAGGGATCGGTTAGTGTGAAAAGGAAACATGAGAGATTCTTTCCTGATCTCTGCTGGGGACAAATGTCACAAGGAATCACGCTTCAAAAGACATTACTATTGTCTGCTTCTAGTTTGGAAGAGATGGATTTGTGAGAATACTGAAAATGAGAAATACATTGCTGATCTGAGCTAAGGACATTTTTTTGCAAGGAATCATCTTTTAAAAGCCATTAGGATGCTCTGCGAGTGGTTTATAAGAGATCGGTTCCTGAGAAATATGGATAATGCGAATTATATTCCTGCTCTGTGATAGTGAGAAATTTCTCATGGACTCATGCTTCTAAAGTGACTAGGATGCTCTGCTAGTGGTTTGTTAGAGATCAGTTAGTGAGAAATACAAAAAATATGACACTACTTCCTGAGCTGCGCTGGTGACAAATTTTGCAAGGACTCTTTGTTTAAACGCCACTATGCATTACCGTTCCCTTTGTGAAGATCGGCTCGTGAGAAAAGGAAACATGAGAGATTCATTCCTGAGCTAGTTCACAACGAGCCACGCTTCAAGAGCGCTTAGGATGCGATAATGCCCATTTGACAGAGATCGGTTCGCGAGCAATAGGAAAATCAGATATTCATTGCTGCTCTTTTCTAGGGAGCAATTTCTCAAGGACTCTTCGTCTGAAAGCCATAAGGAATGTCTCCTGCCGCT
This sequence comes from Emys orbicularis, assembly GCF_028017835.1. Taxonomy (NCBI): domain Eukaryota; kingdom Metazoa; phylum Chordata; order Testudines; family Emydidae; genus Emys; species Emys orbicularis. Next base: position 27,427,515 of record NC_088700.1, on the reverse strand, counting down.
TTGAAAGAGATCGGCTCGTGAGAAAGTCAAAAATGAGATAATCGTTCCTGATCTGTGCTGGTGACTACTCTTTCATGGGACCATTCTTGAAAACACCATAGGATGCACTGCAAATGGCTTCGAAAAATTCGATTCTTGAACTACGCTACTGACAAATTACTCATGGAATCATGCTTTGAAGGCCATTGGGATGCATTGCTAATGGTTTGGAAGTGATCGGTCCGTGAAAAAGGAGCTATACATTCCTGATCTGTGGTACTAATAAATTTCTCGGGGACTCTTCTTCTAAAAGCCATCAGGATTGTCTCCTGCCGGTTTGAAAGCGATCGGGTCGTCAGACAGACGAACAAAGAGAAATTAATTCCTGATCTGTGCTACTGAAACATTGCTCATGTAGTCATGCTTCAAAAGACATTAGGATGCTCTGCTAATGATTTGCTAGGGATCGGTTAGTGAGCAATACAAACAATGTGAAAAGACTTCCTGAGCTGTGCTAGTGACAATTTCTCAAGGAATACTGCTTCAAGAGCGATCAGGATGCTATAATTCTCATTTGGACGAGATCGGTTGGTGAGCTATACGAAAATCCGATATTTAGTCCTGCTCGGTTCTAGGGAGTAATTTCTCAAGGACTCTTTGTCTAAAAACATTCCTTATGAGGAATGTCTCCTTTCGGTTTCAAAGAGATCGGTTCGTGAGAAAGACGAAGAAAATGTGCAAAGTCCTTTGTGAATTGTGCTAGTGACATTTTTTTCAAGGAATCTTTGCTTAATCGCCACGAGGATGCACTACTGGTCAGGGGTAGAAATCGGTTCTTGAGAAAAAGGATCGTGAGAGATTCATTCCCGAAGTGGGCTAGGGAGAAATTTCACATGGAATCCCGCTTCAAAAGACACTAGTATTGTTTGCTTGTGGTTTGGAAGAGATGTGTTTCTGAGAATACTGAAAATGCGAAATGCATTGCTAATCTGAGTTAGGGAAAAATTTCGCAAGGAATCATCGTCTAAAAGCCAAAAGGATGCTCTGTTAGTGGTTTGAAAGCGATCGGTTCCTGAGAAAAGTGGATAATGCGAATTATATTCCTGTGACAGTGAAAATTTCACATGGAGTCATGGTTCAAAAGACATCAGAATGCTCTGCTCATGGTTTGGTGGAGATCACTTAGTCAGAAAAACAAAAAATATGAAAATGCTTTCTGAGCTGCGCTAGTGACCATTTTTTCAAGGAACCTTTGCTTGAACGCCACTAGCACGCACTACTTGTCAGATGGTAGAGATTGGTTTGTGTGAAAAGGAATCATGAGAGCTTTAGTCCTGATCTCTGCTCGGGACAATTCTCCCAAGGAGTCACGCTCCAAAAGACATTAGTATTGTCTGCTAGTGGTTTGGAAGAGATACCTTTGTGAGAATACTGAAAAGGAGAAATACATTGCTGAACTATGCTAGTGATAAATTTTTCAAGGAATCTTCGTCTGAAAACAATTACAAGACAGTGCTAAACGATTGGTAGAGCTGGGTTTGTGAGAAAGACTAAAAATGAGAAACACATTCCTGATCACTGCTATGACAAAGTTCTCATGGAATCATGCTTCAAAAGGCTCCAGAATGCTATGCTAATGGTTTGGACGAGATCTATTAGTGAGTAACGAACAAATGTGCAAATCCTTCCTGAGCTGCGCTAGCGACCAATTTCTCAAGGAATAGTTGTTTAAACGGTACGAGGATGCACTACTGGTCAGTTGGTTGAGATCGGTTCGTGAGAAAAAGAAACATGAGGGATTCATTCCTGATCTGGGCTACGGACAAATTGCACATGGAATCGCCCTTCAAGAGACATCAGGGTGCTCTGCTCATGGCTTGGTAGAGATCACTTAGTGAGAAATACCAAAAATATGAAAATGCTTCCTGAGCTGCACAAGTGACACCTTTTTTTCAAGGACTCTTTGTTTAAACGCCACTAGGAGGCACTACTGGTCTGTTGGTAGGGATCGGTTAGTGTGAAAAGGAAACATGAGAGATTCTTTCCTGATCTCTGCTGGGGACAAATGTCACAAGGAATCACGCTTCAAAAGACATTACTATGGTCTGCTTCTAGTTTGGAAGAGATGGATTTGTGAGAATACTGAAAATGAGAAATACATTGCTGATCTGAGCTAAGGACATTTTTTTGCAAGGAATCATCTTTTAAAAGCCATTAGGATGCTCTGCGAGTGGTTTATAAGAGATCGGTTCCTGAGAAATATGGATAATGCGAATTATATTCCTGCTCTGTGATAGTGAGAAATTTCTCATGGACTCATGCTTCTAAAGTGACTAGGATGCTCTGCTAGTGGTTTGTTAGAGATCAGTTAGTGAGAAATACAAAAAATATGACACTACTTCCTGAGCTGCGCTGGTGACAAATTTTGCAAGGACTCTTTGTTTAAACGCCACTATGCATTACCGTTCCCTTTGTGAAGATCGGCTCGTGAGAAAAGGAAACATGAGAGATTCATTCCTGAGCTAGTTCACAACGAGCCACGCTTCAAGAGCGCTTAGGATGCGATAATGCCCATTTGACAGAGATCGGTTCGCGAGCAATAGGAAAATCAGATATTCATTCCTGCTCTTTTCTAGGGAGCAATTTCTCAAGGACTCTTCGTCTGAAAGCCATAAGGAATGTCTCCTGCCGCTTTGAAAGAGATCGGCTCGTGAGAAAGTCAAAAATGAGATAATCGTTCCTGATCTGTGCTGGTGACTACTCTTTCATGGGACCATTCTTGAAAACACCATAGGATGCACTGCAAATGGCTTCGAAAAATTCGATTCTTGAACTACGCTACTGACAAATTACTCATGGAATCATGCTTTGAAGGCCATTGGGATGCATTGCTAATGGTTTGGAAGTGATCGGTCCGTGAAAAAGGAGCTATACATTCCTGATCTGTGGTACTAATAAATTTCTCGGGGACTCTTCTTCTAAAAGCCATCAGGATTGTCTCCTGCCGGTTTGAAAGCGATCGGGTCGTCAGACAGACGAACAAAGAGAAATTAATTCCTGATCTGTGCTACTGAAACATTGCTCATGTAGTCATGCTTCAAAAGACATTAGGATGCTCTGCTAATGATTTGCTAGGGATCGGTTAGTGAGCAATACAAACAATGTGAAAAGACTTCCTGAGCTGTGCTAGTGACAATTTCTCAAGGAATACTGCTTCAAGAGCGATCAGGATGCTATAATTCTCATTTGGACGAGATCGGTTGGTGAGCTATACGAAAATCCGATATTTAGTCCTGCTCGGTTCTAGGGAGTAATTTCTCAAGGACTCTTTGTCTAAAAACATTCCTTATGAGGAATGTCTCCTTTCGGTTTCAAAGAGATCGGTTCGTGAGAAAGACGAAGAAAATGTGCAAAGTCCTTTGTGAATTGTGCTAGTGACATTTTTTTCAAGGAATCTTTGCTTAATCGCCACGAGGATGCACTACTGGTCAGGGGTAGAAATCGGTTCTTGAGAAAAAGGATCGTGAGAGATTCATTCCCGAAGTGGGCTAGGGAGAAATTTCACATGGAATCCCGCTTCAAAAGACACTAGTATTGTTTGCTTGTGGTTTGGAAGAGATGTGTTTCTGAGAATACTGAAAATGCGAAATGCATTGCTAATCTGAGTTAGGGAAAAATTTCGCAAGGAATCATCGTCTAAAAGCCAAAAGGATGCTCTGTTAGTGGTTTGAAAGCGATCGGTTCCTGAGAAAAGTGGATAATGCGAATTATATTCCTGTGACAGTGAAAATTTCACATGGAGTCATGGTTCAAAAGACATCAGAATGCTCTGCTCATGGTTTGGTGGAGATCACTTAGTCAGAAAAACAAAAAATATGAAAATGCTTTCTGAGCTGCGCTAGTGACCATTTTTTCAAGGAACCTTTGCTTGAACGCCACTAGCACGCACTACTTGTCAGATGGTAGAGATTGGTTTGTGTGAAAAGGAATCATGAGAGCTTTAGTCCTGATCTCTGCTCGGGACAATTCTCCCAAGGAGTCACGCTCCAAAAGACATTAGTATTGTCTGCTAGTGGTTTGGAAGAGATACCTTTGTGAGAATACTGAAAAGGAGAAATACATTGCTGAACTATGCTAGTGATAAATTTTTCAAGGAATCTTCGTCTGAAAACAATTACAAGACAGTGCTAAACGATTGGTAGAGCTGGGTTTGTGAGAAAGACTAAAAATGAGAAACACATTCCTGATCACTGCTATGACAAAGTTCTCATGGAATCATGCTTCAAAAGGCTCCAGAATGCTATGCTAATGGTTTGGACGAGATCTATTAGTGAGTAACGAACAAATGTGCAAATCCTTCCTGAGCTGCGCTAGCGACCAATTTCTCAAGGAATAGTTGTTTAAACGGTACGAGGATGCACTACTGGTCAGTTGGTTGAGATCGGTTCGTGAGAAAAAGAAACATGAGGGATTCATTCCTGATCTGGGCTACGGACAAATTGCACATGGAATCGCCCTTCAAGAGACATCAGGGTGCTCTGCTCATGGCTTGGTAGAGATCACTTAGTGAGAAATACCAAAAATATGAAAATGCTTCCTGAGCTGCACAAGTGACACCTTTTTTTCAAGGACTCTTTGTTTAAACGCCACTAGGAGGCACTACTGGTCTGTTGGTAGGGATCGGTTAGTGTGAAAAGGAAACATGAGAGATTCTTTCCTGATCTCTGCTGGGGACAAATGTCACAAGGAATCACGCTTCAAAAGACATTACTATTGTCTGCTTCTAGTTTGGAAGAGATGGATTTGTGAGAATACTGAAAATGAGAAATACATTGCTGATCTGAGCTAAGGACATTTTTTTGCAAGGAATCATCTTTTAAAAGCCATTAGGATGCTCTGCGAGTGGTTTATAAGAGATCGGTTCCTGAGAAATATGGATAATGCGAATTATATTCCTGCTCTGTGATAGTGAGAAATTTCTCATGGACTCATGCTTCTAAAGTGACTAGGATGCTCTGCTAGTGGTTTGTTAGAGATCAGTTAGTGAGAAATACAAAAAATATGACACTACTTCCTGAGCTGCGCTGGTGACAAATTTTGCAAGGACTCTTTGTTTAAACGCCACTATGCATTACCGTTCCCTTTGTGAAGATCGGCTCGTGAGAAAAGGAAACATGAGAGATTCATTCCTGAGCTAGTTCACAACGAGCCACGCTTCAAGAGCGCTTAGGATGCGATAATGCCCATTTGACAGAGATCGGTTCGCGAGCAATAGGAAAATCAGATATTCATTCCTGCTCTTTTCTAGGGAGCAATTTCTCAAGGACTCTTCGTCTGAAAGCCATAAGGAATGTCTCCTGCCGCTTTGAAAGAGATCGGCTCGTGAGAAAGTCAAAAATGAGATAATCGTTCCTGATCTGTGCTGGTGACTACTCTTTCATGGGACCATTCTTGAAAACACCATAGGATGCACTGCAAATGGCTTCGAAAAATTCGATTCTTGAACTACGCTACTGACAAATTACTCATGGAATCATGCTTTGAAGGCCATTGGGATGCATTGCTAATGGTTTGGAAGTGATCGGTCCGTGAAAAAGGAGCTATACATTCCTGATCTGTGGTACTAATAAATTTCTCGGGGACTCTTCTTCTAAAAGCCATCAGGATTGTCTCCTGCCGGTTTGAAAGCGATCGGGTCGTCAGACAGACGAACAAAGAGAAATTAATTCCTGATCTGTGATACTGAAACATTGCTCATGTAGTCATGCTTCAAAAGACATTAGGATGCTCTGCTAATGATTTGCTAGGGATCGGTTAGTGAGCAATACAAACAATGTGAAAAGACTTCCTGAGCTGTGCTAGTGACAATTTCTCAAGGAATACTGCTTCAAGAGCGATCAGGATGCTATAATTCTCATTTGGACGAGATCGGTTGGTGAGCTATACGAAAATCCGATATTTAGTCTTGCTCGGTTCTAGGGAGTAATTTCTCAAGGACTCTTTGTCTAAAAACATTCCTTATGAGGAATGTCTCCTTTCGGTTTCAAAGAGATCGGTTCGTGAGAAAGACGAAGAAAATGTGCAAAGTCCTTTGTGAATTGTGCTAGTGACATTTTTTTCAAGGAATCTTTGCTTAATCGCCACGAGGATGCACTACTGGTCAGGGGTAGAAATCGGTTCTTGAGAAAAAGGATCGTGAGAGATTCATTCCCGAAGTGGGCTAGGGAGAAATTTCACATGGAATCCCGCTTCAAAAGACACTAGTATTGTTTGCTTGTGGTTTGGAAGAGATGTGTTTCTGAGAATACTGAAAATGCGAAATGCATTGCTAATCTGAGTTAGGGAAAAATTTCGCAAGGAATCATCGTCTAAAAGCCAAAAGGATGCTCTGTTAGTGGTTTGAAAGCGATCGGTTCCTGAGAAAAGTGGATAATGCGAATTATATTCCTGTGACAGTGAAAATTTCACATGGAGTCATGGTTCAAAAGACATCAGAATGCTCTGCTCATGGTTTGGTGGAGATCACTTAGTCAGAAAAACAAAAAATATGAAAATGCTTTCTGAGCTGCGCTAGTGACCATTTTTTCAAGGAACCTTTGCTTGAACGCCACTAGCACGCACTACTTGTCAGATGGTAGAGATTGGTTTGTGTGAAAAGGAATCATGAGAGCTTTAGTCCTGATCTCTGCTCGGGACAATTCTCCCAAGGAGTCACGCTCCAAAAGACATTAGTATTGTCTGCTAGTGGTTTGGAAGAGATACCTTTGTGAGAATACTGAAAAGGAGAAATACATTGCTGAACTATGCTAGTGATAAATTTTTCAAGGAATCTTCGTCTGAAAACAATTACAAGACAGTGCTAAACGATTGGTAGAGCTGGGTTTGTGAGAAAGACTAAAAATGAGAAACACATTCCTGATCACTGCTATGACAAAGTTCTCATGGAATCATGCTTCAAAAGGCTCCAGAATGCTATGCTAATGGTTTGGACGAGATCTATTAGTGAGTAACGAACAAATGTGCAAATCCTTCCTGAGCTGCGCTAGCGACCAATTTCTCAAGGAATAGTTGTTTAAACGGTACGAGGATGCACTACTGGTCAGTTGGTTGAGATCGGTTCGTGAGAAAAAGAAACATGAGGGATTCATTCCTGATCTGGGCTACGGACAAATTGCACATGGAATCGCCCTTCAAGAGACATCAGGGTGCTCTGCTCATGGCTTGGTAGAGATCACTTAGTGAGAAATACCAAAAATATGAAAATGCTTCCTGAGCTGCACAAGTGACACATTTTTTTCAAGGACTCTTTGTTTAAACGCCACTAGGAGGCACTACTGGTCTGTTGGTAGGGATCGGTTAGTGTGAAAAGGAAACATGAGAGATTCTTTCCTGATCTCTGCTGGGGACAAATGTCACAAGGAATCACGCTTCAAAAGACATTACTATTGTCTGCTTCTAGTTTGGAAGAGATGGATTTGTGAGAATACTGAAAATGAGAAATACATTGCTGATCTGAGCTAAGGACATTTTTTTGCAAGGAATCATCTTTTAAAAGCCATTAGGATGCTCTGCGAGTGGTTTATAAGAGATCGGTTCCTGAGAAATATGGATAATGCGAATTATATTCCTGCTCTGTGATAGTGAGAAATTTCTCATGGACTCATGCTTCTAAAGTGACTAGGATGCTCTGCTAGTGGTTTGTTAGAGATCAGTTAGTGAGAAATACAAAAAATATGACACTACTTCCTGAGCTGCGCTGGTGACAAATTTTGCAAGGACTCTTTGTTTAAACGCCACTATGCATTACCGTTCCCTTTGTGAAGATCGGCTCGTGAGAAAAGGAAACATGAGAGATTCATTCCTGAGCTAGTTCACAACGAGCCACGCTTCAAGAGCGCTTAGGATGCGATAATGCCCATTTGACAGAGATCGGTTCGCGAGCAATAGGAAAATCAGATATTCATTCCTGCTCTTTTCTAGGGAGCAATTTCTCAAGGACTCTTCGTCTGAAAGCCATAAGGAATGTCTCCTGCCGCTTTGAAAGAGATCGGCTCGTGAGAAAGTCAAAAATGAGATAATCGTTCCTGATCTGTGCTGGTGACTACTCTTTCATGGGACCATTCTTGAAAACCCCATAGGATGCACTGCAAATGGTTTCCAAAAATTCGATTCTTGAACTACGCTACTGACAAATTACTCATGGAATCATGCTTTGAAGGCCATTGGGATGCATTGCTAATGGTTTGGAAGTGATCGGTCCGTGAAAAAGGAGCTATACATTCCTGATCTGTGGTACTAATAAATTTCTCGGGGACTCTTCTTCTAAAAGCCATCAGGATTGTCTCCTGCCGGTTTGAAAGCGATCGGGTCGTCAGACAGACGAACAAAGAGAAATTAATTCCTGATCTGTGCTACTGAAACATTGCTCATGTAGTCATGCTTCAAAAGACATTAGGATGCTCTGCTAATGATTTGCTAGGGATCGGTTAGTGAGCAATACAAACAATGTGAAAAGACTTCCTGAGCTGTGCTAGTGACAATTTCTCAAGGAATACTGCTTCAAGAGCGATCAGGATGCTATAATTCTCATTTGGACGAGATCGGTTGGTGAGCTATACGAAAATCCGATATTTAGTCCTGCTCGGTTCTAGGGAGTAATTTCTCAAGGACTCTTTGTCTAAAAACATTCCTTATGAGGAATGTCTCCTTTCGGTTTCAAAGAGATCGGTTCGTGAGAAAGACGAAGAAAATGTGCAAAGTCCTTTGTGAATTGTGCTAGTGACATTTTTTTCAAGGAATCTTTGCTTAATCGCCACGAGGATGCACTACTGGTCAGGGGTAGAAATCGGTTCTTGAGAAAAAGGATCGTGAGAGATTCATTCCCGAAGTGGGCTAGGGAGAAATTTCACATGGAATCCCGCTTCAAAAGACACTAGTATTGTTTGCTTGTGGTTTGGAAGAGATGTGTTTCTGAGAATACTGAAAATGCGAAATGCATTGCTAATCTGAGTTAGGGAAAAATTTCGCAAGGAATCATCGTCTAAAAGCCAAAAGGATGCTCTGTTAGTGGTTTGAAAGCGATCGGTTCCTGAGAAAAGTGGATAATGCGAATTATATTCCTGTGACAGTGAAAATTTCACATGGAGTCATGGTTCAAAAGACATCAGAATGCTCTGCTCATGGTTTGGTGGAGATCACTTAGTCAGAAAAACAAAAAATATGAAAATGCTTTCTGAGCTGCGCTAGTGACCATTTTTTCAAGGAACCTTTGCTTGAACGCCACTAGCACGCACTACTTGTCAGATGGTAGAGATTGGTTTGTGTGAAAAGGAATCATGAGAGCTTTAGTCCTGATCTCTGCTCGGGACAATTCTCCCAAGGAGTCACGCTCCAAAAGACATTAGTATTGTCTGCTAGTGGTTTGGAAGAGATACCTTTGTGAGAATACTGAAAAGGAGAAATACATTGCTGAACTATGCTAGTGATAAATTTTTCAAGGAATCTTCGTCTGAAAACAATTACAAGACAGTGCTAAACGATTGGTAGAGCTGGGTTTGTGAGAAAGACTAAAAATGAGAAACACATTCCTGATCACTGCTATGACAAAGTTCTCATGGAATCATGCTTCAAAAGGCTCCAGAATGCTATGCTAATGGTTTGGACGAGATCTATTAGTGAGTAACGAACAAATGTGCAAATCCTTCCTGAGCTGCGCTAGCGACCAATTTCTCAAGGAATAGTTGTTTAAACGGTACGAGGATGCACTACTGGTCAGTTGGTTGAGATCGGTTCGTGAGAAAAAGAAACATGAGGGATTCATTCCTGATCTGGGCTACGGACAAATTGCACATGGAATCGCCCTTCAAGAGACATCAGGGTGCTCTGCTCATGGCTTGGTAGAGATCACTTAGTGAGAAATACCAAAAATATGAAAATGCTTCCTGAGCTGCACAAGTGACACATTTTTTTCAAGGACTCTTTGTTTAAACGCCACTAGGAGGCACTACTGGTCTGTTGGTAGGGATCGGTTAGTGTGAAAAGGAAACATGAGAGATTCTTTCCTGATCTCTGCTGGGGACAAATGTCACAAGGAATCACGCTTCAAAAGACATTACTATTGTCTGCTTCTAGTTTGGAAGAGATGGATTTGTGAGAATACTGAAAATGAGAAATACATTGCTGATCTGAGCTAAGGAAATTTTTTTGCAAGGAATCATCTTTTAAAAGCCATTAGGATGCTCTGCGAGTGGTTTATAAGAGATCGGTTCCTGAGAAATATGGATAATGCGAATTATATTCCTGCTCTGTGATAGTGAGAAATTTCTCATGGACTCATGCTTCTAAAGTGACTAGGATGCTCTGCTAGTGGTTTGTTAGAGATCAGTTAGTGAGAAATACAAAAAATATGACACTACTTCCTGAGCTGCGCTGGTGACAAATTTTGCAAGGACTCTTTGTTTAAACGCCACTATGCATTACCGTTCCCTTTGTGAAGATCGGCTCGTGAGAAAAGGAAACATGAGAGATTCATTCCTGAGCTAGTTCACAACGAGCCACGCTTCAAGAGCGCTTAGGATGCGATAATGCCCATTTGACAGAGATCGGTTCGCGAGCAATAGGAAAATCAGATATTCATTCCTGCTCTTTTCTAGGGAGCAATTTCTCAAGGACTCTTCGTCTGAAAGCCATAAGGAATGTCTCCTGCCGCTTTGAAAGAGATCGGCTCGTGAGAAAGTCAAAAATGAGATAATCGTTCCTGATCTGTGCTGGTGACTACTCTTTCATGGGACCATTCTTGAAAACCCCATAGGATGCACTGCAAATGGTTTCCAAAAATTCGATTCTTGAACTACGCTACTGACAAATTACTCATGGAATCATGCTTTGAAGGCCATTGGGATGCATTGCTAATGGTTTGGAAGTGATCGGTCCGTGAAAAAGGAGCTATACATTCCTGATCTGTGGTACTAATAAATTTCTCGGGGACTCTTCTTCTAAAAGCCATCAGGATTGTCTCCTGCCGGTTTGAAAGCGATCGGGTCGTCAGACAGACGAACAAAGAGAAATTAATTCCTGATCTGTGCTACTGAAACATTGCTCATGTAATCATGCTTCAAAAGACATTAGGATGCTCTGCTAATGATTTGCTAGGGATCGGTTAGTGAGCAATACAAACAATGTGAAAAGACTTCCTGAGCTGTGCTAGTGACAATTTCTCAAGGAATACTGCTTCAAGAGCGATCAGGATGCTATAATTCTCATTTGGACGAGATCGGTTGGTGAGCTATACGAAAATCCGATATTTAGTCCTGCTCGGTTCTAGGGAGTAATTTCTCAAGGACTCTTTGTCTAAAAACATTCCTTATGAGGAATGTCTCCTTTCGGTTTCAAAGAGATCGGTTCGTGAGAAAGACGAAGAAAATGTGCAAAGTCCTTTGTGAATTGTGCTAGTGACATTTTTTTCAAGGAATCTTTGCTTAATCGCCACGAGGATGCACTACTGGTCAGGGGTAGAAATCGGTTCTTGAGAAAAAGGATCGTGAGAGATTCATTCCCGAAGTGGGCTAGGGAGAAATTTCACATGGAATCCCGCTTCAAAAGACACTAGTATTGTTTGCTTGTGGTTTGGAAGAGATGTGTTTCTGAGAATACTGAAAATGCGAAATGCATTGCTAATCTGAGTTAGGGAAAAATTTCGCAAGGAATCATCGTCTAAAAGCCAAAAGGATGCTCTGTTAGTGGTTTGAAAGCGATCGGTTCCTGAGAAAAGTGGATAATGCGAATTATATTCCTGTGACAGTGAAAATTTCACATGGAGTCATGGTTCAAAAGACATCAGAATGCTCTGCTCATGGTTTGGTGGAGATCACTTAGTCAGAAAAACAAAAAATATGAAAATGCTTTCTGAGCTGCGCTAGTGACCATTTTTTCAAGGAACCTTTGCTTGAACGCCACTAGCACGCACTACTTGTCAGATGGTAGAGATTGGTTTGTGTGAAAAGGAATCATGAGAGCTTTAGTCCTGATCTCTGCTCGGGACAATTCTCCCAAGGAGTCACGCTCCAAAAGACATTAGTATTGTCTGCTAGTGGTTTGGAAGAGATACCTTTGTGAGAATACTGAAAAGGAGAAATACATTGCTGAACTATGCTAGTGATAAATTTTTCAAGGAATCTTCGTCTGAAAACAATTACAAGACAGTGCTAAACGATTGGTAGAGCTGGGTTTGTGAGAAAGACTACAAATGAGAAACACATTCCTGATCACTGCTATGACAAAGTTCTCATGGAATCATGCTTCAAAAGGCTCCAGAATGCTATGCTAATGGTTTGGACGAGATCTATTAGTGAGTAACGAACAAATGTGCAAATCCTTCCTGAGCTGCGCTAGCGACCAATTTCTCAAGGAATAGTTGTTTAAACGGTACGAGGATGCACTACTGGTCAGTTGGTTGAGATCGGTTCGTGAGAAAAAGAAACATGAGGGATTCATTCCTGATCTGGGCTACGGACAAATTGCACATGGAATCGCCCTTCAAGAGACATCAGGGTGCTCTGCTCATGGCTTGGTAGAGATCACTTAGTGAGAAATACCAAAAATATGAAAATGCTTCCTGAGCTGCACAAGTGACACCTTTTTTTCAAGGACTCTTTGTTTAAACGCCACTAGGAGGCACTACTGGTCTGTTGGTAGGGATCGGTTAGTGTGAAAAGGAAACATGAGAGATTCTTTCCTGATCTCTGCTGGGGACAAATGTCACAAGGAATCACGCTTCAAAAGACATTACTATTGTCTGCTTCTAGTTTGGAAGAGATGGATTTGTGAGAATACTGAAAATGAGAAATACATTGCTGATCTGAGCTAAGGACATTTTTTTGCAAGGAATCATCTTTTAAAAGCCATTAGGATGCTCTGCGAGTGGTTTATAAGAGATCGGTTCCTGAGAAATATGGATAATGCGAATTATATTCCTGCTCTGTGATAGTGAGAAATTTCTCATGGACTCATGCTTCTAAAGTGACTAGGATGCTCTGCTAGTGGTTTGTTAGAGATCAGTTAGTGAGAAATACAAAAAATATGACACTACTTCCTGAGCTGCGCTGGTGACAAATTTTGCAAGGACTCTTTGTTTAAACGCCACTATGCATTACCGTTCCCTTTGTGAAGATCGGCTCGTGAGAAAAGGAAACATGAGAGATTCATTCCTGAGCTAGTTCACAACGAGCCACGCTTCAAGAGCGCTTAGGATGCGATAATGCCCATTTGACAGAGATCGGTTCGCGAGCAATAGGAAAATCAGATATTCATTCCTGCTCTTTTCTAGGGAGCAATTTCTCAAGGACTCTTCGTCTGAAAGCCATAAGGAATGTCTCCTGCCGCTTTGAAAGAGATCGGCTCGTGAGAAAGTCAAAAATGAGATAATCGTTCCTGATCTGTGCTGGTGACTACTCTTTCATGGGACCATTCTTGAAAACCCCATAGGATGCACTGCAAATGGTTTCGAAAAATTCGATTCTTGAACTACGCTACTGACAAATTACTCATGGAATCATGCTTTGAAGGCCATTGGGATGCATTGCTAATGGTTTGGAAGTGATCGGTCCGTGAAAAAGGAGCTATACATTCCTGATCTGTGGTACTAATAAATTTCTCGGGGATTCTTCTTCTAAAAGCCATCAGGATTGTCTCCTGCCGGTTTGAAAGCGATCGGGTCGTCAGACAGACGAACAAAGAGAAATTAATTCCTGATCTGTGCTACTGAAACATTGCTCATGTAGTCATGCTTCAAAAGACATTAGGATGCTCTGCTAATGATTTGCTAGGGATCGGTTAGTGAGCAATACAAACAATGTGAAAAGACTTCCTGAGCTGTGCTAGTGACAATTTCTCAAGGAATACTGCTTCAAGAGCGATCAGGATGCTATAATTCTCATTTGGACGAGATCGGTTGGTGAGCTATACGAAAATCCGATATTTAGTCCTGCTCGGTTCTAGGGAGTAATTTCTCAAGGACTCTTTGTCTAAAAACATTCCTTATGAGGAATGTCTCCTTTCGGTTTCAAAGAGATCGGTTCGTGAGAAAGACGAAGAAAATGTGCAAAGTCCTTTGTGAATTGTGCTAGTGACATTTTTTTCAAGGAATCTTTGCTTAATCGCCACGAGGATGCACTACTGGTCAGGGGTAGAAATCGGTTCTTGAGAAAAAGGATCGTGAGAGATTCATTCCCGAAGTGGGCTAGGGAGAAATTTCACATGGAATCCCGCTTCAAAAGACACTAGTATTGTTTGCTTGTGGTTTGGAAGAGATGTGTTTCTGAGAATACTGAAAATGCGAAATGCATTGCTAATCTGAGTTAGGGAAAAATTTCGCAAGGAATCATCGTCTAAAAGCCAAAAGGATGCTCTGTTAGTGGTTTGAAAGCGATCGGTTCCTGAGAAAAGTGGATAATGCGAATTATATTCCTGTGACAGTGAAAATTTCACATGGAGTCATGGTTCAAAAGACATCAGAATGCTCTGCTCATGGTTTGGTGGAGATCACTTAGTCAGAAAAACAAAAAATATGAAAATGCTTTCTGAGCTGCGCTAGTGACCATTTTTTCAAGGAACCTTTGCTTGAACGCCACTAGCACGCACTACTTGTCAGATGGTAGAGATTGGTTTGTGTGAAAAGGAATCATGAGAGCTTTAGTCCTGATCTCTGCTCGGGACAATTCTCCCAAGGAGTCACGCTCCAAAAGACATTAGTATTGTCTGCTAGTGGTTTGGAAGAGATACCTTTGTGAGAATACTGAAAAGGAGAAATACATTGCTGAACTATGCTAGTGATAAATTTTTCAAGGAATCTTCGTCTGAAAACAATTACAAGACAGTGCTAAACGATTGGTAGAGCTGGGTTTGTGAGAAAGACTAAAAATGAGAAACACATTCCTGATCACTGCTATGACAAAGTTCTCATGGAATCATGCTTCAAAAGGCTCCAGAATGCTATGCTAATGGTTTGGACGAGATCTATTAGTGAGTAACGAACAAATGTGCAAATCCTTCCTGAGCTGCGCTAGCGACCAATTTCTCAAGGAATAGTTGTTTAAACGGTACGAGGATGCACTACTGGTCAGTTGGTTGAGATCGGTTCGTGAGAAAAAGAAACATGAGGGATTCATTCCTGATCTGGGCTACGGACAAATTGCACATGGAATCGCCCTTCAAGAGACATCAGGGTGCTCTGCTCATGGCTTGGTAGAGATCACTTAGTGAGAAATACCAAAAATATGAAAATGCTTCCTGAGCTGCACAAGTGACACATTTTTTTCAAGGACTCTTTGTTTAAACGCCACTAGGAGGCACTACTGGTCTGTTGGTAGGGATCGGTTAGTGTGAAAAGGAAACATGAGAGATTCTTTCCTGATCTCTGCTGGGGACAAATGTCACAAGGAATCACGCTTCAAAAGACATTACTATTGTCTGCTTCTAGTTTGGAAGAGATGGATTTGTGAGAATACTGAAAATGAGAAATACATTGCTGATCTGAGCTAAGGACATTTTTTTGCAAGGAATCATCTTTTAAAAGCCATTAGGATGCTCTGCGAGTGGTTTATAAGAGATCGGTTCCTGAGAAATATGGATAATGCGAATTATATTCCTGCTCTGTGATAGTGAGAAATTTCTCATGGACTCATGCTTCTAAAGTGACTAGGATGCTCTGCTAGTGGTTTGTTAGAGATCAGTTAGTGAGAAATACAAAAAATATGACACTACTTCCTGAGCTGCGCTGGTGACAAATTTTGCAAGGACTCTTTGTTTAAACGCCACTATGCATTACCGTTCCCTTTGTGAAGATCGGCTCGTGAGAAAAGGAAACATGAGAGATTCATTCCTGAGCTAGTTCACAACGAGCCACGCTTCAAGAGCGCTTAGGATGCGATAATGCCCATTTGACAGAGATCGGTTCGCGAGCAATAGGAAAATCAGATATTCATTCCTGCTCTTTTCTAGGGAGCAATTTCTCAAGGACTCTTCGTCTGAAAGCCATAAGGAATGTCTCCTGCCGCTTTGAAAGAGATCGGCTCGTGAGAAAGTCAAAAATGAGATAATCGTTCCTGATCTGTGCTGGTGACTACTCTTTCATGGGACCATTCTTGAAAACACCATAGGATGCACTGCAAATGGTTTCCAAAAATTCGATTCTTGAACTACGCTACTGACAAATTACTCATGGAATCATGCTTTGAAGGCCATTGGGATGCATTGCTAATGGTTTGGAAGTGATCGGTCCGTGAAAAAGGAGCTATACATTCCTGATCTGTGGTACTAATAAATTTCTCGGGGACTCTTCTTCTAAAAGCCATCAGGATTGTCTCCTGCCGGTTTGAAAGCGATCGGGTCGTCAGACAGACGAACAAAGAGAAATTAATTCCTGATCTGTGCTACTGAAACATTGCTCATGTAGTCATGCTTCAAAAGACATTAGGATGCTCTGCTAATGATTTGCTAGGGATCGGTTAGTGAGCAATACAAACAATGTGAAAAGACTTCCTGAGCTGTGCTAGTGACAATTTCTCAAGGAATACTGCTTCAAGAGCGATCAGGATGCTATAATTCTCATTTGGACGAGATCGGTTGGTGAGCTATACGAAAATCCGATATTTAGTCCTGCTCGGTTCT
The DNA here is from genome assembly GCF_028017835.1 of Emys orbicularis. Classification (NCBI taxonomy): domain Eukaryota; kingdom Metazoa; phylum Chordata; order Testudines; family Emydidae; genus Emys; species Emys orbicularis. The sequence goes on along the minus strand of NC_088700.1, from coordinate 27,410,871 downwards.
AGGGAGTAATTTCTCAAGGACTCTTTGTCTAAAAACATTCCTTATGAGGAATGTCTCCTTTCGGTTTCAAAGAGATCGGTTCGTGAGAAAGACGAAGAAAATGTGCAAAGTCCTTTGTGAATTGTGCTAGTGACATTTTTTTCAAGGAATCTTTGCTTAATCGCCACGAGGATGCACTACTGGTCAGGGGTAGAAATCGGTTCTTGAGAAAAAGGATCGTGAGAGATTCATTCCCGAAGTGGGCTAGGGAGAAATTTCACATGGAATCCCGCTTCAAAAGACACTAGTATTGTTTGCTTGTGGTTTGGAAGAGATGTGTTTCTGAGAATACTGAAAATGCGAAATGCATTGCTAATCTGAGTTAGGGAAAAATTTCGCAAGGAATCATCGTCTAAAAGCCAAAAGGATGCTCTGTTAGTGGTTTGAAAGCGATCGGTTCCTGAGAAAAGTGGATAATGCGAATTATATTCCTGTGACAGTGAAAATTTCACATGGAGTCATGGTTCAAAAGACATCAGAATGCTCTGCTCATGGTTTGGTGGAGATCACTTAGTCAGAAAAACAAAAAATATGAAAATGCTTTCTGAGCTGCGCTAGTGACCATTTTTTCAAGGAACCTTTGCTTGAACGCCACTAGCACGCACTACTTGTCAGATGGTAGAGATTGGTTTGTGTGAAAAGGAATCATGAGAGCTTTAGTCCTGATCTCTGCTCGGGACAATTCTCCCAAGGAGTCACGCTCCAAAAGACATTAGTATTGTCTGCTAGTGGTTTGGAAGAGATACCTTTGTGAGAATACTGAAAAGGAGAAATACATTGCTGAACTATGCTAGTGATAAATTTTTCAAGGAATCTTCGTCTGAAAACAATTACAAGACAGTGCTAAACGATTGGTAGAGCTGGGTTTGTGAGAAAGACTAAAAATGAGAAACACATTCCTGATCACTGCTATGACAAAGTTCTCATGGAATCATGCTTCAAAAGGCTCCAGAATGCTATGCTAATGGTTTGGACGAGATCTATTAGTGAGTAACGAACAAATGTGCAAATCCTTCCTGAGCTGCGCTAGCGACCAATTTCTCAAGGAATAGTTGTTTAAACGGTACGAGGATGCACTACTGGTCAGTTGGTTGAGATCGGTTCGTGAGAAAAAGAAACATGAGGGATTCATTCCTGATCTGGGCTACGGACAAATTGCACATGGAATCGCCCTTCAAGAGACATCAGGGTGCTCTGCTCATGGCTTGGTAGAGATCACTTAGTGAGAAATACCAAAAATATGAAAATGCTTCCTGAGCTGCACAAGTGACACATTTTTTTCAAGGACTCTTTGTTTAAACGCCACTAGGAGGCACTACTGGTCTGTTGGTAGGGATCGGTTAGTGTGAAAAGGAAACATGAGAGATTCTTTCCTGATCTCTGCTGGGGACAAATGTCACAAGGAATCACGCTTCAAAAGACATTACTATGGTCTGCTTCTAGTTTGGAAGAGATGGATTTGTGAGAATACTGAAAATGAGAAATACATTGCTGATCTGAGCTAAGGAAATTTTTTTGCAAGGAATCATCTTTTAAAAGCCATTAGGATGCTCTGCGAGTGGTTTATAAGAGATCAGTTCCTGAGAAATATGGATAATGCGAATTATATTCCTGCTCTGTGATAGTGAGAAATTTCTCATGGACTCATGCTTCTAAAGTGACTAGGATGCTCTGCTAGTGGTTTGTTAGAGATCAGTTAGTGAGAAATACAAAAAATATGACACTACTTCCTGAGCTGCGCTGGTGACAAATTTTGCAAGGACTCTTTGTTTAAACGCCACTATGCATTACCGTTCCCTTTGTGAAGATCGGCTCGTGAGAAAAGGAAACATGAGAGATTCATTCCTGAGCTAGTTCACAACGAGCCACGCTTCAAGAGCGCTTAGGATGCGATAATGCCCATTTGACAGAGATCGGTTCGCGAGCAATAGGAAAATCAGATATTCATTCCTGCTCTTTTCTAGGGAGCAATTTCTCAAGGACTCTTCGTCTGAAAGCCATAAGGAATGTCTCCTGCCGCTTTGAAAGAGATCGGCTCGTGAGAAAGTCAAAAATGAGATAATCGTTCCTGATCTGTGCTGGTGACTACTCTTTCATGGGACCATTCTTGAAAACACCATAGGATGCACTGCAAATGGTTTCCAAAAATTCGATTCTTGAACTACGCTACTGACAAATTACTCATGGAATCATGCTTTGAAGGCCATTGGGATGCATTGCTAATGGTTTGGAAGTGATCGGTCCGTGAAAAAGGAGCTATACATTCCTGATCTGTGGTACTAATAAATTTCTCGGGGACTCTTCTTCTAAAAGCCATCAGGATTGTCTCCTGCCGGTTTGAAAGCGATCGGGTCGTCAGACAGACGAACAAAGAGAAATTAATTCCTGATCTGTGCTACTGAAACATTGCTCATGTAGTCATGCTTCAAAAGACATTAGGATGCTCTGCTAATGATTTGCTAGGGATCGGTTAGTGAGCAATACAAACAATGTGAAAAGACTTCCTGAGCTGTGCTAGTGACAATTTCTCAAGGAATACTGCTTCAAGAGCGATCAGGATGCTATAATTCTCATTTGGACGAGATCGGTTGGTGAGCTATACGAAAATCCGATATTTAGTCCTGCTCGGTTCTAGGGAGTAATTTCTCAAGGACTCTTTGTCTAAAAACATTCCTTATGAGGAATGTCTCCTTTCGGTTTCAAAGAGATCGGTTCGTGAGAAAGACGAAGAAAATGTGCAAAGTCCTTTGTGAATTGTGCTAGTGACATTTTTTTCAAGGAATCTTTGCTTAATCGCCACGAGGATGCACTACTGGTCAGGGGTAGAAATCGGTTCTTGAGAAAAAGGATCGTGAGAGATTCATTCCCGAAGTGGGCTAGGGAGAAATTTCACATGGAATCCCGCTTCAAAAGACACTAGTATTGTTTGCTTGTGGTTTGGAAGAGATGTGTTTCTGAGAATACTGAAAATGCGAAATGCATTGCTAATCTGAGTTAGGGAAAAATTTCGCAAGGAATCATCGTCTAAAAGCCAAAAGGATGCTCTGTTAGTGGTTTGAAAGCGATCGGTTCCTGAGAAAAGTGGATAATGCGAATTATATTCCTGTGACAGTGAAAATTTCACATGGAGTCATGGTTCAAAAGACATCAGAATGCTCTGCTCATGGTTTGGTGGAGATCACTTAGTCAGAAAAACAAAAAATATGAAAATGCTTTCTGAGCTGCGCTAGTGACCATTTTTTCAAGGAACCTTTGCTTGAACGCCACTAGCACGCACTACTTGTCAGATGGTAGAGATTGGTTTGTGTGAAAAGGAATCATGAGAGCTTTAGTCCTGATCTCTGCTCGGGACAATTCTCCCAAGGAGTCACGCTCCAAAAGACATTAGTATTGTCTGCTAGTGGTTTGGAAGAGATACCTTTGTGAGAATACTGAAAAGGAGAAATACATTGCTGAACTATGCTAGTGATAAATTTTTCAAGGAATCTTCGTCTGAAAACAATTACAAGACAGTGCTAAACGATTGGTAGAGCTGGGTTTGTGAGAAAGACTAAAAATGAGAAACACATTCCTGATCACTGCTATGACAAAGTTCTCATGGAATCATGCTTCAAAAGGCTCCAGAATGCTATGCTAATGGTTTGGACGAGATCTATTAGTGAGTAACGAACAAATGTGCAAATCCTTCCTGAGCTGCGCTAGCGACCAATTTCTCAAGGAATAGTTGTTTAAACGGTACGAGGATGCACTACTGGTCAGTTGGTTGAGATCAGTTCGTGAGAAAAAGAAACATGAGGGATTCATTCCTGATCTGGGCTACGGACAAATTGCACATGGAATCGCCCTTCAAGAGACATCAGGGTGCTCTGCTCATGGCTTGGTAGAGATCACTTAGTGAGAAATACCAAAAATATGAAAATGCTTCCTGAGCTGCACAAGTGACACATTTTTTTCAAGGACTCTTTGTTTAAACGCCACTAGGAGGCACTACTGGTCTGTTGGTAGGGATCGGTTAGTGTGAAAAGGAAACATGAGAGATTCTTTCCTGATCTCTGCTGGGGACAAATGTCACAAGGAATCACGCTTCAAAAGACATTACTATTGTCTGCTTCTAGTTTGGAAGAGATGGATTTGTGAGAATACTGAAAATGAGAAATACATTGCTGATCTGAGCTAAGGACATTTTTTTGCAAGGAATCATCTTTTAAAAGCCATTAGGATGCTCTGCGAGTGGTTTATAAGAGATCGGTTCCTGAGAAATATGGATAATGCGAATTATATTCCTGCTCTGTGATAGTGAGAAATTTCTCATGGACTCATGCTTCTAAAGTGACTAGGATGCTCTGCTAGTGGTTTGTTAGAGATCAGTTAGTGAGAAATACAAAAAATATGACACTACTTCCTGAGCTGCGCTGGTGACAAATTTTGCAAGGACTCTTTGTTTAAACGCCACTATGCATTACCGTTCCCTTTGTGAAGATCGGCTCGTGAGAAAAGGAAACATGAGAGATTCATTCCTGAGCTAGTTCACAACGAGCCACGCTTCAAGAGCGCTTAGGATGCGATAATGCCCATTTGACAGAGATCGGTTCGCGAGCAATAGGAAAATCAGATATTCATTCCTGCTCTTTTCTAGGGAGCAATTTCTCAAGGACTCTTCGTCTGAAAGCCATAAGGAATGTCTCCTGCCGCTTTGAAAGAGATCGGCTCGTGAGAAAGTCAAAAATGAGATAATCGTTCCTGATCTGTGCTGGTGACTACTCTTTCATGGGACCATTCTTGAAAACACCATAGGATGCACTGCAAATGGTTTCCAAAAATTCGATTCTTGAACTACGCTACTGACAAATTACTCATGGAATCATGCTTTGAAGGCCATTGGGATGCATTGCTAATGGTTTGGAAGTGATCGGTCCGTGAAAAAGGAGCTATACATTCCTGATCTGTGGTACTAATAAATTTCTCGGGGACTCTTCTTCTAAAAGCCATCAGGATTGTCTCCTGCCGGTTTGAAAGCGATCGGGTCGTCAGACAGACGAACAAAGAGAAATTAATTCCTGATCTGTGCTACTGAAACATTGCTCATGTAGTCATGCTTCAAAAGACATTAGGATGCTCTGCTAATGATTTGCTAGGGATCGGTTAGTGAGCAATACAAACAATGTGAAAAGACTTCCTGAGCTGTGCTAGTGACAATTTCTCAAGGAATACTGCTTCAAGAGCGATCAGGATGCTATAATTCTCATTTGGACGAGATCGGTTGGTGAGCTATACGAAAATCCGATATTTAGTCCTGCTCGGTTCTAGGGAGTAATTTCTCAAGGACTCTTTGTCTAAAAACATTCCTTATGAGGAATGTCTCCTTTCGGTTTCAAAGAGATCGGTTCGTGAGAAAGACGAAGAAAATGTGCAAAGTCCTTTGTGAATTGTGCTAGTGACATTTTTTTCAAGGAATCTTTGCTTAATCGCCACGAGGATGCACTACTGGTCAGGGGTAGAAATCGGTTCTTGAGAAAAAGGATCGTGAGAGATTCATTCCCGAAGTGGGCTAGGGAGAAATTTCACATGGAATCCCGCTTCAAAAGACACTAGTATTGTTTGCTTGTGGTTTGGAAGAGATGTGTTTCTGAGAATACTGAAAATGCGAAATGCATTGCTAATCTGAGTTAGGGAAAAATTTCGCAAGGAATCATCGTCTAAAAGCCAAAAGGATGCTCTGTTAGTGGTTTGAAAGCGATCGGTTCCTGAGAAAAGTGGATAATGCGAATTATATTCCTGTGACAGTGAAAATTTCACATGGAGTCATGGTTCAAAAGACATCAGAATGCTCTGCTCATGGTTTGGTGGAGATCACTTAGTCAGAAAAACAAAAAATATGAAAATGCTTTCTGAGCTGCGCTAGTGACCATTTTTTCAAGGAACCTTTGCTTGAACGCCACTAGCACGCACTACTTGTCAGATGGTAGAGATTGGTTTGTGTGAAAAGGAATCATGAGAGCTTTAGTCCTGATCTCTGCTCGGGACAATTCTCCCAAGGAGTCACGCTCCAAAAGACATTAGTATTGTCTGCTAGTGGTTTGGAAGAGATACCTTTGTGAGAATACTGAAAAGGAGAAATACATTGCTGAACTATGCTAGTGATAAATTTTTCAAGGAATCTTCGTCTGAAAACAATTACAAGACAGTGCTAAACGATTGGTAGAGCTGGGTTTGTGAGAAAGACTAAAAATGAGAAACACATTCCTGATCACTGCTATGACAAAGTTCTCATGGAATCATGCTTCAAAAGGCTCCAGAATGCTATGCTAATGGTTTGGACGAGATCTATTAGTGAGTAACGAACAAATGTGCAAATCCTTCCTGAGCTGCGCTAGCGACCAATTTCTCAAGGAATAGTTGTTTAAACGGTACGAGGATGCACTACTGGTCAGTTGGTTGAGATCGGTTCGTGAGAAAAAGAAACATGAGGGATTCATTCCTGATCTGGGCTACGGACAAATTGCACATGGAATCGCCCTTCAAGAGACATCAGGGTGCTCTGCTCATGGCTTGGTAGAGATCACTTAGTGAGAAATACCAAAAATATGAAAATGCTTCCTGAGCTGCACAAGTGACACATTTTTTTCAAGGACTCTTTGTTTAAACGCCACTAGGAGGCACTACTGGTCTGTTGGTAGGGATCGGTTAGTGTGAAAAGGAAACATGAGAGATTCTTTCCTGATCTCTGCTGGGGACAAATGTCACAAGGAATCACGCTTCAAAAGACATTACTATGGTCTGCTTCTAGTTTGGAAGAGATGGATTTGTGAGAATACTGAAAATGAGAAATACATTGCTGATCTGAGCTAAGGACATTTTTTTGCAAGGAATCATCTTTTAAAAGCCATTAGGATGCTCTGCGAGTGGTTTATAAGAGATCGGTTCCTGAGAAATATGGATAATGCGAATTATATTCCTGCTCTGTGATAGTGAGAAATTTCTCATGGACTCATGCTTCTAAAGTGACTAGGATGCTCTGCTAGTGGTTTGTTAGAGATCAGTTAGTGAGAAATACAAAAAATATGACACTACTTCCTGAGCTGCGCTGGTGACAAATTTTGCAAGGACTCTTTGTTTAAACGCCACTATGCATTACCGTTCCCTTTGTGAAGATCGGCTCGTGAGAAAAGGAAACATGAGAGATTCATTCCTGAGCTAGTTCACAACGAGCCACGCTTCAAGAGCGCTTAGGATGCGATAATGCTCATTTGACAGAGATCGGTTCGCGAGCAATAGGAAAATCAGATATTCATTCCTGCTCTTTTCTAGGGAGCAATTTCTCAAGGACTCTTCGTCTGAAAGCCATAAGGAATGTCTCCTGCCGCTTTGAAAGAGATCGGCTCGTGAGAAAGTCAAAAATGAGATAATCGTTCCTGATCTGTGCTGGTGACTACTCTTTCATGGGACCATTCTTGAAAACACCATAGGATGCACTGCAAATGGTTTCCAAAAATTCGATTCTTGAACTACGCTACTGACAAATTACTCATGGAATCATGCTTTGAAGGCCATTGGGATGCATTGCTAATGGTTTGGAAGTGATCGGTCCGTGAAAAAGGAGCTATACATTCCTGATCTGTGGTACTAATAAATTTCTCGGGGACTCTTCTTCTAAAAGCCATCAGGATTGTCTCCTGCCGGTTTGAAAGCGATCGGGTCGTCAGACAGACGAACAAAGAGAAATTAATTCCTGATCTGTGCTACTGAAACATTGCTCATGTAATCATGCTTCAAAAGACATTAGGATGCTCTGCTAATGATTTGCTAGGGATCGGTTAGTGAGCAATACAAACAATGTGAAAAGACTTCCTGAGCTGTGCTAGTGACAATTTCTCAAGGAATACTGCTTCAAGAGCGATCAGGATGCTATAATTCTCATTTGGACGAGATCGGTTGGTGAGCTATACGAAAATCCGATATTTAGTCCTGCTCGGTTCTAGGGAGTAATTTCTCAAGGACTCTTTGTCTAAAAACATTCCTTATGAGGAATGTCTCCTTTCGGTTTCAAAGAGATCGGTTCGTGAGAAAGACGAAGAAAATGTGCAAAGTCCTTTGTGAATTGTGCTAGTGACATTTTTTTCAAGGAATCTTTGCTTAATCGCCACGAGGATGCACTACTGGTCAGGGGTAGAAATCGGTTCTTGAGAAAAAGGATCGTGAGAGATTCATTCCCGAAGTGGGCTAGGGAGAAATTTCACATGGAATCCCGCTTCAAAAGACACTAGTATTGTTTGCTTGTGGTTTGGAAGAGATGTGTTTCTGAGAATACTGAAAATGCGAAATGCATTGCTAATCTGAGTTAGGGAAAAATTTCGCAAGGAATCATCGTCTAAAAGCCAAAAGGATGCTCTGTTAGTGGTTTGAAAGCGATCGGTTCCTGAGAAAAGTGGATAATGCGAATTATATTCCTGTGACAGTGAAAATTTCACATGGAGTCATGGTTCAAAAGACATCAGAATGCTCTGCTCATGGTTTGGTGGAGATCACTTAGTCAGAAAAACAAAAAATATGAAAATGCTTTCTGAGCTGCGCTAGTGACCATTTTTTCAAGGAACCTTTGCTTGAACGCCACTAGCACGCACTACTTGTCAGATGGTAGAGATTGGTTTGTGTGAAAAGGAATCATGAGAGCTTTAGTCCTGATCTCTGCTCGGGACAATTCTCCCAAGGAGTCACGCTCCAAAAGACATTAGTATTGTCTGCTAGTGGTTTGGAAGAGATACCTTTGTGAGAATACTGAAAAGGAGAAATACATTGCTGAACTATGCTAGTGATAAATTTTTCAAGGAATCTTCGTCTGAAAACAATTACAAGACAGTGCTAAACGATTGGTAGAGCTGGGTTTGTGAGAAAGACTAAAAATGAGAAACACATTCCTGATCACTGCTATGACAAAGTTCTCATGGAATCATGCTTCAAAAGGCTCCAGAATGCTATGCTAATGGTTTGGACGAGATCTATTAGTGAGTAACGAACAAATGTGCAAATCCTTCCTGAGCTGCGCTAGCGACCAATTTCTCAAGGAATAGTTGTTTAAACGGTACGAGGATGCACTACTGGTCAGTTGGTTGAGATCGGTTCGTGAGAAAAAGAAACATGAGGGATTCATTCCTGATCTGGGCTACGGACAAATTGCACATGGAATCGCCCTTCAAGAGACATCAGGGTGCTCTGCTCATGGCTTGGTAGAGATCACTTAGTGAGAAATACCAAAAATATGAAAATGCTTTCTGAGCTGCGCTAGTGACCATTTTTTTCAAGGAACCTTTGCTTGAACGCCACTAGCACGCACTACTGGTCAGATGCTAGAGATTGGTTTGTGTGAAAAGGAAACATGAGAGATTCTTTCCTGATCTCTGCTGGGGACAAATGTCACAAGGAGTCACGCTTCAAAAGACATTACTATTGTCTGCTTGTAGTTTGGAAGAGATGGATTTGTGAGAATACTGAAAATGAGAAATACATTGCTGATCTGAGCTAAGGAAAATTTTTTGCAAGGAATCATCTTTTAAAAGCCATTAGGATGCTCTGCGAGTGGTTTATAAGAGATCGGTTCCTGAGAAATATGGATAATGCGCATTATATTCCTGCTCTGTGATAGTGAGAAATTTCTCATGGACTCATGCTTCTAAAGTGACTAGGATGCTCTGCTAGTGGTTTGTTAGAGATCAGTTAGTGAGAAATACATAAAATATGAAAATACTTCCTGAGCTGCGCTGGTGACAAATTTTTCAAGGACTCTTTGTTTAAACGCCACTATGCATTACCGTTCCCTTTGTGAAGATCGGCTCGTGAGAAAAGGAAACATGAGAGATTCATTCCTGAGCTAGTTCAAAACGAGCCACGCTTCAAGAGCGCTTAGGATGCGATAATGCTCATTTGACAGAGATCGGTTCGTGAGCAATAGGAAAATCAGATATTCATTCCTGCTCTTTTCTAGGGAGCAATTTCTCAAGGACTCTTCGTCTGAAAGCCATAAGGAATGTCTCCTTTGAAAGAGATCGGCTCGTGAGAAAGTCAAAAATGAGATAATCGTTCCTGATCTGTGCTGGTGACTAGTCTTTCATGGGATCATTCTTGAAAACACCATAGGATGCACTGCAAATGGTTTCGAAAATTCGATTCTTGAACTACGCTACTGACAAATTTCTCATGGAATCATGCTTTGAAGGCCATTGGGATGCATTGCTAATGGTTTGGAAGTGATCGGTCCGTGAAAAAGGAGCTATACATTCCTGATCTGTGGTACTAATAAATTTCTCGGGGACTCTTCTTCTAAAAGCCATCAGGATTGTCTCCTGCCGGTTTGAAAGCGATCGGGTCGTCAGACAGACGAACAAAGAGAAATTAATTCCTGATCTGTGCTACTGAAACATTGCTCATGTAATCATGCTTCAAAAGACATTAGGATGCTCTGCTAATGATTTGCTAGGGATCGGTTAGTGAGCAATACAAACAATGTGAAAAGACTTCCTGAGCTGTGCTAGTGACAATTTCTCAAGGAATACTGCTTCAAGAGCGATTAGGATGCTATAGTTCTCATTTGGACGAGATCGGTTGGTGAGCTATACGAAAATCCGATATTTATTCCTGCTCGGTTCTAGGGAGTAATTTCTCAAGGACTCTTTGTCTAAAAACATTCCTTATGAGGAATGTCTCCTGCCGGTTGGAAAGAGATCGGTTCGTGAGAAAGACGAAGAAAATGTCCAAAGTCCTTTGTGAATTGTGCTAGTGACTTTTTTTTCAAGGAATCTCCTTGAATTTCTCAAGGACTCTTTGTCTAAAAACATTCCTTATGAGGAATGTCTCCTGCCGGTTTCAAAGAGATTGGTTCATGAGAAAGACGAAGAAAATGTGCAAAGTCCTTTGTGAATTGTGCTAGTGACATTTTTTTCAAGGAATCTTTGCTTAATCGCCACGAGGATGCACTACTGGTCAGGGGTAGAAATCGGTTCTTGAGAAAAAGGATCGTGAGAGATTCATTCCCGAAGTGGGCTAGGGACAAATTTCACATGGAATCACGCTTCAAAAGACACTAGTATTGTTTGCTTGTGGTTTGGAAGAGCTGCGTTTCTGAGAATACTGAAAATGCGAAATGCATTGCTAATCTGAGTTAGGGAAACATTTCGCAAGGAATCATCTTCTAAAAGCCAAAAGGATGCTCTGTTCGTGGTTTGAAAGCGATCGGTTCCTGAGAAAAGTGGAGAATGCGAATTATATTCCTGCTCTGTGACAGTGAAAATTTCACATGGACTCATGGTTCAAAAGACATCAGAATGCTCTGCTCATGGTTTGGTGGAGATCACTTAGTCGGAAAAACAAAAAATATGAAAATGCTTTCTGAGCTGCGCCAGTGACCATTTTTTCAAGGAACCTTTGCTTGAACGCCACTAGCACGCACTACTGGTCAGATGGTAGAGATTGGTTTGTGTGAAAAGGAATCATGAGAGCTTTAGTCCTGATCTCTGCTCGGGGCAATTCTTCCAAGGAGTCACGCTCCAAAAGACATTAGTATTGTCTGCTAGTGGTTTGGAAGAGATACCTTTGTGAGAATACTGAAAAGGAGAAATACATTGCTGAACTATGCTAGTGATAAATTTTTCAAGGAATCTTCGTCTGAAAACAATTACAAGACAGGGCTAAACGATTGGTAGAGCTGGGTTTGTGAGAAAGACTAAAAATGAGAAACACATTCCTGATCACTGCTATGAGAAAGTTCTCATGGAATCATGCTTCAAAAGGCTCCAGGATGCTATGCTAATGGTTTGGACGAGATCTATTAGTGAGAAACGAACAAATTTGCAAATCCTTCCTGGGCTGCGCTAGCGACCAATTTCTCAAGGAATATTTGTTTAAACGGTACGAGGATGCACTACTGGTCAGTTGGTTGAGATCGGTTCGTGAGAAAAAGAAACATGAGGGATTCATTCCTGATCTGGGCTATGGACAAATTTCACATGGAATCGCCCTTCAAGAGACATCAGGATGCTCTGCTCATGGCTTGGTAGAGATCACTAGTGAGAAATACAAAAAATATGAAAATGCTTCCTGATCTGCACAAGTGACACATTTTTTTCAAGGACTCTTTGTTTAAACGCCACTAGGAGGCACTACTCGTCTGTTGGTAGGGCTCGGTTAGTGTGAAAAGGGAACATGAGAGATTCTTTCCTGATCTCTGCTGGGGACAAATGTCACAAGGAATCACGCTTCAAAAGACATTACTATTGTCTGCTTGTAGTTTGGAAGAGATGGATTTGTGAGAATACTGAAAATGAGAAATACATTGCTGATCTGAGCTAAGGAAAATTTTTTGCAAGGAATCATCTTTTAAAAGCCATTAGGATGCTCTGCGAGTGGTTTATAAGAGATCGGTTCCTGAGAAATATGGATAATGCGAATTATATTCCTGCTGTGTGATAGTGAGAAATTTCTGATGGATTCATGCTTCTAAAGTGACTAGGATGCTCTGCTCGTGGTTTGTTAGAGATCAGTTAGTGAGAAATAGAAAAAATATGAAAATACTTCCTGAGCTGCGCTGGTGACAAATTTTTCAAGGACTCTGTTTAAACGCCACTATGCATTACCGTTCCCTTTGTGAAGATCGGCTCGTGAGAAAAGGAAACATGAGAGATTTATTCCTGAGCTAGTTCACAACGAGCCACGCTTCAAGAGCGCTTAGGATGCGATAATGCCCATTTGACAGAGATCGGTTCGTGAGCAATAGGAAAATCAGATATTCATTCCTGCTCTTTTCTAGGGAGCAATTTCTCAAGGACTCTTCGTCTGAAAGCCATAAGGAATGTCTCCTTTGAAAGAGATCGGCTCGTGAGAAAGTCAAAAATGAGATAATCGTTCCTGATCTGTGCTGGTGACTACTCTTTCATGGGATCATTCTTGAAAACACCATAGGATGCACTGCAAATGGTTTCGAAAACTCGATTCTTGAACTACGCTACTGACAAATTTCTCATGGAATCATGCTTTGAAGGCCATTGGGATGCATTGCTAATGGTTTGGAAGTGATCGGTCCGTGAAAAAGGAGCTATACATTCCTGATCTGTGGTACTAATAAATTTCTCGGGGACTCTTCTTCTAAAAGCCATCAGGATTGTCTCCTGCCGGTTTGAAAGCGATCGGGTCGTCAGACAGACGAACAAAGAGAAATTAATTCCTGATCTGTGCTACTGAAACATTGCTCATGTAATCATGCTTCAAAAGACATTAGGATGCTCTGCTAATGATTTGCTAGGGATCGGTTAGTGAGCAATACAAACAATGTGAAAAGACTTCCTGAGCTGTGCTAGTGACAATTTCTCAAGGAATACTGCTTCAAGAGCGATTAGGATGCTATAGTTCTCATTTGGACGAGATCGGTTGGTGAGCTATACGAAAATCCGATATTTATTCCTGCTCGGTTCTAGGGAGTAATTTCTCAAGGACTCTTTGTCTAAAAAAATAACAGGAGTACTTGTGGCACCTTAGAGACTAACAAATTTATTAGAGCATAAGCTTTCGTGGGCTACAACCCACTTCTTCGGATGCATTTGTCTAAAAACATTCCTTATGAGGAATGTCTCCTGCCGGTTTGAAAGAGATCGGTTCGTGAGAAAGACGAAGAAAATGTGCAAAGTCCTTTGTGAATTGTGTTAGTGACATTTTTTTCAAGGAATCTCCTTGAATTTCTCAAGGACTCTTTGTCTAAAAACATTCCTTATGAGGAATGTCTCCTGCCGGTTTCAAAGAGATCGGTTCGTGAGAAAGACGAAGAATATGTGCAAAGTCCTTTGTGAATTGTGCTAGTGACATTTTTTTCAAGGAATCTTTGCTTAATCGCCACGAGGATGCACTACTGGTCAGGGGTAGAAATCGGTTCTTGAGATAAAGGATCGTGAGAGATTCATTCCCGAAGTGGGCTAGGGACAAATTTCACATGGAATCACGCTTCAAAAGACACTAGTATTGTTTATAAACCTGCTGGGACATGCTCAGCCTATGGCCTGGTTTATGAACAGACCCATTGGGAACGTGTGAACATTCCCCCATTTCTGAAACTGGAAACACCCCCCTGGACAGGGCTGGGAAAACAGAGCAGAGCACTGGAGCCTGAACCCCCTAGGCAGAGACTGCAGTGAATACAAAGGGGAGGTGCTGGGATTCCTGTCCCTGTTCTCTGCCCAGAGCTCTGCCTCTCACATCACCCTGTGCCTAGTAGGTGGGTGGGAAATTAGGAGACCCTGCCCTCCTCTGTCTGCTGGGAGGGACAAGGAGCGCTACAGGCTGAGCTAGCCAGGCTTTTTGAAAGCCTTTACACCTCCCCCACAAGGGCAAGGAGGCAGGCAGGCAAAAGAGAGGCCAAAAAAAAAGTCCCAGGTACCCTTCCTCTTTTTCTCCACGGCCACTGCCTACCAGCAAGATTCCTTTTCCTCGACCTCCCTCCTGTGCCGTGGGGCCACTAAATCGCACCTATACAGCCAGCTGCATCCCAATCCCCTATGCTGAAGCCTCCCTGCCAAAGTCCTGCACCTGGCGCCACATCTCGCTTGGAACTCGACTTCTTGTGCCCAGAGAGTCTCTGCCCCTCAGTAGATGACCCGAGAAACAGTGTCCATCCACCTTTTCTAACGATGGCTTTGGAGAGGCTTTTCCCCTGTGGCCTAAGGGTGAAGGCAGCTGACTTTAGATCAGGCAATTGAGGGTTCAAGTCCCTTCATGGTTGTGCTTGCTTAGTTTTCCCTTTGTGCAGAAATTCCTGCTTTCTTCAGGCCTGGAACCTCTTCTTGGCCGCTCAGGCCCATGCTCTGGTTTCAGCTAGAGCCCCAGGATGGAATTGGGGCGTAGGGCATCCCAAAGGCTAGAGCGTGAGCCTTAGTTGCTTCCAGGCTAGCCTTTGCCATTCCTGACTTGCCAAAGAAAATGGGCGGATGCCCAGGCTAGTGTGCAGAGCAGTTTCCCTCTTCCAAATGTGTGCCTGTCCCTCTGCTTGAGGGTGCTGCTAAATAGCACCTTTGGAGCCCGGCTGTTTCTCTGCTTCTCACCAGCTGGGGAAAAGCCTCTTGGGGGAAAATCTCCTGCCCCACTGTGAAATGAGCAACCTTGGAGCGGGAATGGTAAGAGGCCCCAGCAGCGGGGCTGGCCCTGCTCTCCTACCGTCTCCTGATGTTGGCCACAGAGCATCAGCAGCTGCCCCCCATGCTGGTCTGCGGATGGCCTTTCAGTGGGTGTCTGGTGTGCCAGGGAGCAGGCTGGCTGGTGTCTTTGTGGCTGTCTGCAGCTCACGCGCAGGCACGGTCCTCCCCTCCTCTTGCCCCACCCTCGGTTGCTCTGTGGCTTTTAAGCCTTCCCTTGGAGCTGTCAGCACCAGCCGCCTCTGCTCTAGGAGCCCAGAGGAGGAAAGTGTGCTGGGCTCCAGCCTGGGGCTCTTCCTCCCTCCTGCCTATCAACCCTGGGCCTGGGCCTCCTTTCGTTACGCGCCAGGTGGGCAAGAGTCAAAGCGCGGCAGCAAGTGCAAGGGCCAAGCTTGTGGGCATCTGGTGAAGCTGCGAGAATCGCAACCCTCAGGACTGCAGCATCTCTAGCCAGGGTGTCAAGTTCTAGGGCCCGGCCCATTGCGGCCATTCCGTCAAACCAGCCAGAGCGAGGACCTGGCACCAGTGGGCGCTAGTCACCCGGCAGGAGGGGAAAGACTTGCTCTTGCACAACTCAATAGAAGGAAGCAGAGCTCCCAGGGCTTGGCCACAAGCCAACAGGGTACCCGGTGGTCCCATGGAGAGTTGAAGTGAGATGGTAGGAGTCAGACTCCTGCATGCTGACCATTACACCAGGGGAGGGTGGGGAGCAGCTGTGTCCGGTGCAGGGCATTTGGAGTCCGGGGGCTGCGGCAGGGACGGTGGTGCCTGGGCTGCTGCTGCCCCCAGCCAGGTCTGTACTGGGGAGAGAGCTGCATTAATTAATATGGAAATATACCTATCTCACAGAGCTGGAAGGGACCTTGAAAGGTCATCGAGTCCAGTCCCCTGCCTTCACAGCAGGACCAATCCTGACAGATTTTTGCCCCAGATCCCTAAATGGCCCCCTCAAGGATTGAACTCATAACCCTGTGTTATGCAGGGGGTCAGACTAGATGATCAGGGCTGGCCTTAGAGCCTTTGAAACTATGAATTTATGAACCTAAAGATGGCTGTAACTGCTAGTGTGAAGGTTGCTGCTCTTGTCCAAGAGGAGATGCTTTGTCTGAGGTTTCCTTGGGGAGAGGCACCAGGATCCCTGTTCCCTCTTTCTCATAACCTTCCTTGGACAGAGCACATCACAGGTTCTCCCCTTTTGTTCTCTAACAGGAAACCTCCATCCACCAGATCTGTAATTACTCCCATCTTCGCACAGTCGCTGGCTACATTTCCTAGCCTGACTCTCACCCCATGGACCTCACGCCTCCTCTGCCATTGGGCAGACATGGAAACAGCAAAGGTCAATTTCTATTTTCTTTGGTCATTGCCTGGGTCTAGTTGCAAAACTGCTTCATTATTAACCCCACTCCTTTGTGCACAGAATGTTGGGACTCTGGGAACAGATGGGGCCAAGCTGAAAACCAATAAACCTCTGTTCCCAGAGAACCCAGGAAAAGGAACAAAAGATTGTCATCGAGAAGGTTTGAGGGTCTGGAAGGATGGATTTGCAGCTGCAAATATGTTGACTTATTCTCAACTATTTCAATATCTGGAATTTATTAGCATGGGGAAAATAATCAGTAAACTTTAAATGAAGAATTTCCCATACTATTTATAACATCAAGTCAGAAGTTGGGCCACCAACACAATAACAAAGAAATCACACCAAGACCCATGACCAATGTAGGCTACAGTTTATTTAAACCCCTTTCCTGGAAAGGAATTGTAGGGGGGAATTTACACATCTATTGTATATAGCCCAATGGGGGTATAGTAGAATTTGTAGCGAGTTTTGAAGTCTATCTCCATGAGATTATTTCTGAGAGAACTGCCAAGATGACAGCCAGGGGATGGGAGTGGAGCTGTATCACTTTCAATAGCTTAAGATTTCTTTCTTCTGCATTATTTGATCTCATTTATGTGTGTTTCAATCATGTAAACAGATAGATATTGTCTCAATACACATACATTAGCCAATCATTACATGAGACAAAAGGTTTAGATTCATAACTTGAAGGCAATGAGTGAATTAGAACATAACATAACATAAGAACGGCTGTACCGGGTCAGACCAAAGGTCCATCTAGTCCAGTATCCTGTCTACCGACAGTGGCCAATGCCAGGTGCCCCAGAGGGAGTGAACCTAACAGGCAATGATCAAGTGATCTCTCTCCTGCCATCTCCACCCTCTGACAAACAGAGGCTAGGGACACCATTCCTTACCCATCCTGGCTAATAGCCATTAATGGACTTAACCACCATGAATTGATCCAGTTCTCTTTTAAACGCTGTTATAGTCCTAGCCTTCACAACCTCCTCAAGTAAGGAGTTCCACAAGTTGACTGTGCGCTGTGTGAAGAAGAATTTCCTTTTATTTGTTTTAAACCTGCCGCCTATTAGTTTCATTTGGTGACCCCTAGTTCTTGTATTATGGGAATAAGTAAATAACTTTTCCTTATCCACTTTCTCCACATCACTCATGATTTTATATACCTCTATCATATCCCCCCTTAGTCTCCTCTTTTCCAAGCTGAAGAGTCTTTAATCTCTCCTCATATGGGACCCGTTCCAAACCCCTAATCATTTTAGTTGCCCTTCTCTGAACCTTTTCCAGTGCCAGTATATCTTTTTTGAGATGAGGAGACCACATCTGTATGCAGTATTCGAGATGTGGGCGTACCATCGATTTATGTAAGGGCAATAATATATTCTCCGTCTTATTCTCTATCCCCTTTTTAATGATTCCTAACATCCTGTTTGCTTTTTTGACCGCTTCTGCACACTGCGTGGACATCTTCAAAGAACTATCCACAATGACTCCAAGATCTTTTTCCTGACTTGTTGTAGCTAAATTAGCCCCCATCATATTGTATGTATAGTTGGGGTTATTTTTTCCAATGTGCATTACTTTAGGGGCAACTCCAAGGGAAATACTATTTATGGAGATATCAATCTAAATTCTACACGAGTTTTGTTATCTTCCCTTTAGGTTCTATCCATGGAAATTCACCCATACTCATCTGCTGAAAGATAAAATAATGGAAATCTGCCTCCAGAGAACGTGGAAGGCTGACGCAGAAGGGGAACTGAAAGATGCCCACATTCAAATCAAAACGGAACGTTGAGAACTGACTGTTGCAATGCCGGCCCCACCAGTCCCTAGGACAGCGGTGGCCAACCTGAGCCTGAGAAGGAGCCAGAATTTACCAATGAACATTGCCAAAGAGCCACAGGAATATGTCAGCAGCCCCCCATCCACTACCCCCCTCCAGACCCAAGCACCTCCCGCCCACCAGCAGCCCCACCAATCAGCGCCTGGGAATCTGGGAATTACCTTCTGTAAAAACTCATCTTCTTTTGAAAACGTGTAGAAATAGCTGATTCAAGAAGTTGTTGACAGATGGATAGTACGCGTCTGTCATAACTATAAAGGGAAGGGTAACAGCTCTCCTCTGTACAGTACTATAAAATCCCTCCTGGCCAGAGACTCCAAAATCCTTTTACCTGTAAAGGGTTAAGAAGTTCGGGTAACCTGGCTGACACCTGACCCAAAGGACCAATAAGGGGACAAGATACTTTCAAATCTTGGGGGGGGAAAGGCTTTTGTGTGTGCTCTTTGTTTAAGGGGTTGTTCGCTCTTGGGACTGAGAGGGACCAGACATCAATCCAGGTTCTCCCCATCTTTCTAAACAAGTCTCTCATATGTCAAACTTGTAAGTAAAAAGCCAGGCAAGGCATCTTAGTTTTACTTTGTTTTCTCAACTTGTAAATGTACCTTTTACTAGAGAGTTTATCTTTGTTTGCTGTGCTTTGAACCTGAGACTAGAGGGGGGTCCTCTGAGCTCTTTAAGTTTAATTATCCTGTAAAGTTATTTTCCATACTGATTTTACAGAGATGATTTTTACCTTTTTCTTTAATTAAAAGCCTTCCTTTTAAGAACCTAATTGATTTTTCCTTGTTTTTAGATCCAAGGGGTTTGGATCTGTATTCACCAGGAGTTGGTGAAAGAAAGGAGGGGGGAAGGGTCAATTTCTCCTTGTTTTAAGATCCAAGGGGTTTGGATCTGTATTCACCAGGGAATTGGTGAAAGGTTTCTCAAAGCTTCCCAGGGAAGGGAATGGTGGCAGCGGACCAGAACTAAGCTGGTAGTTAAGCTTAGAAGTCCTCATGCAGGCCCGCACACTTGTACCCTAAAGTTCAAAGTGGGGATACAGCCTTGACAGCGTCTATCAGCAGCTCCTTGGGTCACCAGCCACTGTCAACCAAGCCAGTTGGCAGACTGAAGGCAGGGCAAGAATGCTGAAGCAGAACATTCTTTGCTGTTGGGATACGTGACATCACAATAAACGTATACAGAAACACACCTGGACACCCACCCAGAGAGACACGCACCCACAGAAGCTAGTAACATTTACAACATTGAGAGATGCACCCAAAATCTCTAGGAATTTTGATTTGGGGGAGGGGATCATAGGTGCTGACTGCATGGGTGCTCCAGGAGCACCCACGGGGAAAAATTAGCGGGTGCTTAGCACCCACTGGCAGCCAAGCTCTACCCTCCCCCCAGCCCATCTCCCGCTAACCAACTCTGCCCCCTCCCTCCCAGGGCCTTCTGCCTGCCACAACAAACAGCTGTTTGGCTGCATTCAGGACGCTCCCAGTGGGTGGGGGAGGAGCAAAGCCGTAACTCACCCAGAGACGTGATTTTATTAAAAGATTCGGAGGCCCAGAAACACGTTGAAAATGTTCGAAGGCCCTGTGGGAAGGAGCAGAGCGTTGGGCCTGTGGGCTCCATACGATGACACAGTGGAAGCTCTTTGGGGCAGGGAGAGCTTTGTGTGGCTGGGCAGTGCCTAGCAGAATGGGGCCCCGGGCTCAGACTGACGGCTGTGCAGCCAGTGGCAGTACAAACAAATAACAATGGGGGGGGGGGAACAAAGCGACACATCTAATCGTTGGGATTTTACACAAAGACCTTTCAGAAGAGCCCCAGACAGTGTCTGAGCTGGCTCGGATGAGGCAGCAAGGGGCAACGCAGCCTGAGCCAGTGAAACTGCCAATCCCCCAGGGAGCAGTGGAAGCAGGTCCAAGCCGTAGCAAAGAGCGGTTCCTGCCGGGAGACGGGAAGCAGGCAGATTGCAGCTCTGTGGGACAGAGAGTGTCTGTTTGTTCTGTATGTGGACGGCACCTGGCACAATGGGGCTGGTCCCTGAGTGGGGCCTATACCCAATGCTAATAAAAGAAGGGGATTTGTTGGATTACTGGCGAGCTCTGAATCCCCTGAGAGCACAGGTGGCAGGTGACGGGGCAAGCCCTGGACAGACGGGATCTGCCCAGCCAGGGCAGAATGTGCAGGATGGGGAAAGGGAAAGGCCATTGGGAGTGTTTCGGCAGAAGCAAAGAAATCGGGGAACCAGCCCAACCATGGCGGAGTGAGGCTGTTCCCTGGGCTAGATCTCCACAGACAGCAGTCATGGGCAGGCTGGGAGGGATGGCCTGGATTCACTTTGGATTGGCTCCAGTGTAAATGAGACGAGAATTGTCCCAGAAGGGCCCAGGTACAAGAGTGACAGACACTGTAGGTTTAGCCTGTGAATAAAAAAAATTAGGTGCATTATAAAACAGTAAAATAATCCCCCTGCTCCCCTTCTCCTGATGGGTGACCCCAAGTCTGACCTTGTACCTGTCCATGGGGCATCATCACTGAATGGGGGAGCTGTTAACGAGGCACCACAGGGATTGGCTGTAGCCTCCTCACTATTCAACTTTGTAATTAACCATCTGGAAGTAAATATAAAATCACTGCTGATAAAGTCTGTGGCTAGCATAGCTTGGAGGAGTGGTAAATAATGCTAATGATGGGGAGTTGTACAGAGCAGCCTGGATGGTTTGGTAAACTGGGATTAGTAAAACAAATGCAGTTTAATACAGCCAAAAGCCAGGCCCTATAGCTGGGAACGAAGGCTAGTGGCCACACCTAGAGCCTAGAGAACTGTAGCCTGGAAAGCAGGGACTATGAAAAGGATTTAGGGTCATAGAGGACAAACAGCTGAACCTGAACTTCTGTGAGCTGCTTTCAGGTTAAGCCTGCAGCTTTGGGCAAGTAATTCAGACCCTGGGTCTGTTTTGGAGCAGACGGGCGTGTCGGGCTCAACAAGACAGGGTGCTGGGGTCCCGAGCTGCCAGGGCAGGAAAGCAGGGGCAGAAGTAGTCTTGGCACATTGGTTGGCAGCTCCCAAGGGGCTTTCTGTGATCCAACCCGTCACAAGGGACAAAACACTCCAATCCCTCCTGGTGGGAGGAGCCAGGTTTGCTCTTCAAATTCTGTCCTTGGTAGATGTCCAGGTCTGGGAATGTCCCAAAACAGCATTTCTAATGGGAAGCTGGCTGCAGAACAATTAAACTGCTGAGAGCTCCTATGCAGGTGGGGTGGGAATTCAGTCTCTGTGTTCTGTCAGTGCAGCTAGAGCAATAGGAAAACCTCACCAGTCACTGTAGCAACTGTCTACTCCAAAGTACTACAGGAGCATTTTAAGTGTAGACAACCTGAGAGTGAGACCAGATCTACCTCCAGTTGGCACTAGGGATGCACCAGCACTGAGACTATAGCAATGACAACAGTTCAATGCTTCCAGAGTTGGCACGATTCAAACCTACGTGGGAAAGCCCCAAGGGATTTCTAGTCCAGCACCTTAACCCCTCAGCCACAACTATCTGATGGCCACTAGCTTCCCTATATTATGATTCTCTTCTTAGTGAATTATCACTTCACATTGTTTGCTCAGACCAGCCTCCCCGGCCCACTCACTGCTGTGCGGGGCTGTAAGTGTGTCCATTGCTGGACAGCAGGAATTCCTGCCCATTTCCCTTCCGGCTGGAGCAGGATTGGAGTGTGTTTGTGTTAATGACATTGCTGTAGATTGTTGTTCGTTCCCCATCTTGACAATTCAGACAGTCCCTTTCCCATTTAGATCTCCATCATATCGTTCCAATAGCAGGGGTCCGGTTTTCTCTGGGGCACTGACATGTTTCAGGGGGTTGGTGAGTGAACTCAGCCTTGCATTCCGTCCTTGATGAGGCGGGGCAAGGGTGGTCAGTTTTGTTGGGTCAGAAAGTTGGCAACCCTAGATCCAGAGGAAACAAACACCCAATGAGGCTGGCCAGGGGCAGGACATCAACTTGGAGGGGAGGGGTGGGGGTGGCAGTGACATCACAAAGGCCTGTTGCAGGAACTCGGCCTATTGGGCAAAGGTGGTGGGGAGGGGGTGACCTCACAGAGAGACCCTGACATCAACCGGGCAGGACAGAGGTGCAGGGCCAGGCCAGTCTCTGAGACCCCCCCGGCTTTGCTGCCGCAAGTCTCCTTCACGAGGTCTCTCCTCGACGACTGAGAGAGAATTAGGATTCATGGATGTGAGCATGAGGAGGAACCTCTGTGGAGTTTTCTCCTTTCCTACCACTGATTGTGCCGAAAACAAACTTCCCTTTTACAAGGTAAGAGGCCCAGAGAGGTTTGGAACCTGTTCAGTCTGATCCCCCTGGTGCAGGCAGCATTCTAGGCCCAGAAAACACTGGCTTAAGGTGGCAGAATTTGATTTCCTACCTAGGACATTGACGCTTGGAATCCCTGGGACATTGGGGTTTATCCTTTTTGGTTTCCCTTTTCCTCTCTCCTCCCTCCTTTCTCCTCTTGCTTCTTTTTCACCTTTCCCCGGCTTCCCTCCCTCTACCAAGGAGGGGTGTGTGTGGAGTGTGGATGGGGTGGGGGGTGCTCTCATTGCGGGAGGTCCTCACAAAGAGGTGAGGCTGGATCTGAGAGTGATCCCCTCTGATGGTGACCTGGGCCGTCCTTTGGGACATCTGGTGAGACCTCTCAGCCTCCCGCCCCTCAGAGTCTCAGTGCTGATTGGCCGAGCAGGGGGCTATCGCCAGCGAGGAGACTCAGGTCCTTTTGGCCTCTTTTCAAATCAGGCAAATAAGTCACAACCAATCCAATGTATGGGATTAATCTTGCTTCTCTCCATTAATTGTCTCTTAGCAGGTCAGGATAATCTCCATGAGATTATTTCTGAGAGAACTACCAAGATGACAGCCAGGGGATGGGAGTGGAGCTGTATCACTTTCAATAGCTTAAGATTTCTTTCTTCTGCATTATTTGATCTCATTTATGTGTGTTTCAGTCATGTAAATTCTGAGATAGATATTGTCTCAATACACATACATTAACCAATCATTACATGAGACAAAAGGTTTAGATTCACAACTTGAAGGCAAGGAGTGTATTGAGGCAACTCCAAGGGAAATACTATTTATGGAGATATCAATCTAAATTCTACACGAGTTTTGTTATCTTCCCTTTAGGTTCTATCCCTGGAAATTCACCCATACTCGTCTGCTGAAAGATCAAATAATGAAAATCTGCCTCCAGAGAATGTGGAAGGCTGACGCAGAAGGGGAACTGAAAGATGCCCACATTCAAATCAAAACGGAACGTTGAGAACTGACTGTTGCAACGCTGGCCCCACCAGTCCCTAGGACAGGGGTGGCCAACCTGAGCCTGAGAAGGAGCCAGAATTTACCAATGAACATTGCCAAAGAGCCACAGGAATATGTCAGCAGCCCCCCATCCACTAACCCCTCCAGCCCCCAGCATCTCCCGCCCACCGCCAGCCCCGCCAATCTCCGCCTCCCACTCCCTCCCCACTCCTCCCACCCGCCACAATCAGCTGTTTTGCAGTGCGCAGGAGACTCTGGTGAGGAGGGGAGAGGAGCGAGGGCATGGCAGGCTCGGGGGAAGGGGCAGGGGCCTTGGGTGAAGGGGTGGGGTGGTGGCAGGACCTGGGGCAGAGCAGGGGCTTGAGCAGTGAGCACCCCACAGCATATTGGAAAGTTAGCATCTGTAGCTCCAGCCTCGGAGTCAGCGCCTATGCACGGAGCCGCAAAGTAACCTCTGAAGAACCGCATGTGGCTCCGGAGGCACAGGTTGGCCACCCCTGCCCTAGGAAAAGGAGACACCAACCTGTCATGTGCGATCTAATGAGCAGGAAAAGAATCTGGGAGCCTAGAGCACCCACAAGGAAAAATTAGTGGGTGTTTAGCACCCACTGGCAGCCAAGCTCTGCCCTGCCCGCAGTGCATCTCGCCCGGCGGCGGCCCCACTGAGCAACTCCTCCCGCTCCCTCCCAGCACTTCCTGCCCACTGCAAAACAGCTCTTTCATGGAATTCAGGATGCTCCGGGAGGGTAGGGGAGGAGCGGGGACATGGCATACTTGGGGGAGGACATGGGGAAGAGGCGGGGTGGGGGTTGGGGGAAGGGGTGGGATAGAAGCGGGATGGGGGTGGAGCAGGGGCAAGAAGAGAGGGGGCCGGGAGTTAGAGGAAGGGGTTGATTTGGGGGTGCGGCCGGGGCAGAGCAGGGGCGGGAAAAGGTGGGGCGGAGCTTTGGGGAAGGGGTGGAGTGGGGGCGGGGCCTGGGGCAGAGCGGGAGTTGAGCACCCACTGGCCAGAGGGGAAGTCGATGCCTACTGAGGGGATGGACAAAGGACTGCTAGAATCATAGAATATCAGGGTTGGAAGGGACCTCAGGAGGTATCTAGTCCAACCCCATGCTCATGGCAGGACCAATCCCCAACTAAATCATCCCAGCCAGGGCTTTGTCAAGCCTGACCTTAAAAACCTCTAAGGATGGAGATTCCACCACCTCCCTAGGGAACCCAGTCCAGTGCTTCACCACCCTCCTAGTGAAATAGTGTTTCCTAATATCCAACCTAGACCTCCCCCACTGCAACTTGAGACCATTGCTCCTTGTTCTGTCATCTGCCACCACTGAGAACAGCTGAGCTCCATCCTCTTTGGAACCCCCCTTTCAGGTAGTTGAAAGCAGCTATCAAATCCCCCCTCACTCTTCTCTTCTGTAGACTAAATAAGCCCAGTTCCCTCAGCCAATCCTCATACGTCATATGCCCCAGCCCCCTAATCATTTTCCTTCCCCTCCGCTGGACTCTCTCCAATTTGTCCACATCCTTTCTGTAGTGAGGGCCCCAAACTGGACACAATACTCCAGGTGTGGCCTCACCAGTGCCGAATAGAGGGGAATGATCACCTCCCTTGATCTGCTGGCAATGCTCCTACTAATGCAGCCCAATATGCCGTTAGCCTTCTTGGCAACAAGGGCACACTGCTGACTCAAATCCAGCTTCTTGTGCATTGTAATCCTCAGGTCCCTTTCTGCAGAACTGCTGCTTAGCCAGTCAGTCCCCAGCCTGTAGCGGGGCATGGGATTCTTCCGTCCAAAATGCAGGACTCTGCACTTGTTCTTGTTGAACTTCATCAGATTTTTTTTGGCCCAATCCCAATTTGTGTAGGTCACTCTGGACCCTATCCCTACCCTCCAGGGTATCTACCTCTCCCCCCAGCTTAGTGTCATCTGCAAACTTGCTGAGGGTGCAATCCATCCCATCATCCAGATCATTAATGAAGATGTTGAATAAAACCAGCCCCAGGACTGACCCATGGGAAAGCGGGGGAGGGAGTGGAGGAGAGGAGGCACACGGTGAGCGGAAGGGACCCCACAGAGCGGGGGTGTAGTGCAGGAGAGGGGGAACTCAGCCAGGCAGCGGTGGGCGATGGGGGCTGGGAGAAGGGGCTAAGCAGATACAGGAAGAGATGGAGCACAGGAGGGGCCACCGGGGCCCAGGCATCCGGGGCCTGGTCGGCGGCTGTGCCAGGGGAGGCTTAGCCTCCCCGCCTATTATACCCACGGCCTGTGCTTCCTCTGAGGGATCTCCAGTGTCAATGTTCCCCAGAGCTCGCCTTCCCTGACAGGCCTGAGCAACCAGAGCTTGTAACTAGACCACTCACAGCCTCCCCGCGGGCAGCGTATGGACACAAACAGGCTGGAGACAAGTGATGGCAGAAATCACTGGGGACTCGGGGAGCTGAGGAGGGGGCCACACCCCACAGGAGCTGAATTTCTGACTCGGGGCTGAGTAGTGCAGGTTGGATGCGCAGCACAGCTGTGAGGCTGTCTGCTGCGATCGATCCCCGGGGGTCGATTTAGTGGGGGTCTAGTGAAGACCCACTAAATCGACAGTGGAGCGCTCTCCGGGCGACTCTGGGACTACACCGGGAACGCCAGGAGTAAGGTAAGTCTCCCGTCGGCCCAGCACAGAGTAGACACAGCAGTAAGTCAACCTAAGCTACGTCGAATCCAGCTGTGTTATTCACGTAGCTGGAGCAGCGTCACTTAGGACGACTTACTGCGGTAGGATAGACACTGCCTGAGGCCTGAGTTTCCACTGCAGTCTGGATGCTCAAACACCGGATTGGCAACACAAGTCACCAAGCCCAGGCCACACAGAGACAGGCTCAGTGTGCAGTGTGGACACCCCCTCACACAAGCCCAGGATTGTCAAATGAGGAAATCATTCCTTTTGTTTGACTTGCTGGCAGAGGAGCCCAGTGATATTGGAGCTCCCCAAGCGTCAGTGACAAACGCAGCGCTCCAGCCACTGAGCTCTAGGGCTCCCTGCTGAAAGAATCACTTCATGAGGGACTGGTCAAAGAGAGGTGCTGGTCTTTGGCCAAGGGCAGGGAGTCCCACCCTCAAATATAGACCATTTCCCTCGTTGTCTGTCTGTGCTGGGGCAGGAGCAATAACACGGCCTCCTGCATTTGCTATTGCAGAGAGTGGTTTCTGACGGTCTCCTCAAACACAGGGTGCGAAACAGGCCTCAGACCTGACTGGGTGTAAACAAGAACTACGCAGCTAGACTGAGCCAGCTGAGAATTCAGATGTGCCCCTTGCCTAGAGCGATGGACTGACCTGTGAGGGGACTGGAACCTGAGCTCCCAATGTTTAACTGGCACTCGTTCAGCATCACCTCCGAGTGCCGTCACTGTAGGTTAAATACTCCAGCACCGGACTCCCTGCCAGCTCTGGGCTCCACAAGCTTTCCTTGTGACTGAATTCTGTACAGCAGGGGTGCAGGGAACCAGCAGGCGCATGTGACTCCTTGGTGAGGTTTTGCGTGCAAGGTGTGTGTGTGAATCTTTGTGTGTCAGAAGCAATGAGTGTGGCACTCTCACTGAACCGACAGAGGGCCACGGTGGTTGGAGCGAGACAGCAGAAGAATAAAGGGGCAACGATGGGCATAACGATGATGATTGTGTTGTGTTTCATTCCTTAGAGCTGGTGCCACCGCCCATCCCTTTAGCCTTGTAGTTTACCAAGGGTAAAACTAACCATCTGTTCAGATACAAGGGAGTGTTTGTGTTCATTTCCGCTAGCTACACAGGGGTTTGATGTTGCTGCTTTCAATCCTCCAGCTCTGCCGGGATAAGGAACAATTCAGGCCGTCACTGAACTGAAGGAGGGAGATGATTTTCTGACAGGGAGGGACGCCTCCTCTTCAAGGTGTTTGGCAGGCAGCCTCCTTCCCAGCTTTGTCCTGACAACAGCCAGTTGAAAAGGGACCCTCCCCAGCCCTCCTCAGCCTGGTGAAAATGAGCCAGTGAGTGAGGGTGGGGGAGAGCAAGCGACGGAGGGAGAAGGAGTGAGCGGGCCGGGACCTCGGCGAAGGGGCGGGACATGGGTGGTCAGTTTTGTTGGGTCAGAAAGTTGGCAACCCTAGATCCGGGGAATCATCCGGACCCCGGGGCGCACCGCACTGCACTGCACCGCACCGCCCGGCTCGGGGGCCCCGGGGCGCTCAGCCGCGGTGCCCGGTCAGGTCTAAGTGGCACTTTCAGCCCCAGGACATCGTCCGCGGCGGACAGGAGCGAGCAATGGCGGGGGGGGCAGTGGGCGGAGAGGAGCCCTGGGCCTGGCCAGCTGAGAGGAGCGAGCAGGGGACGGGGCGGGGGGTGGGGGAGGAGAGGAGCCAGCGGGCAGGGGGGCCTCAGGGTGCATCACAAGTGGAGAGGGCAGGGCCAGGGCACCATCGGAAACCCGGTACTGGGCGTGGACCCTGAGCAAGGCTTTTGGGTGATGCAGTAACGGAGCTAGGAGGTGATAAGGGGAGTTCTAGGCATCTCTAATCCCAGCCCCACTTCTCCTGTGCCCAAAGCCATGAGCGTGAGCCCACCCCTCTCAGTCTCAGACCCCACAGCCCCAAAGACATGACTGGCCACTCACGCTGTGACCCAATTACAGCTAGGAAGGCTCTCTAGAAAGATAGGAGTGGGAAGAGCAACCCTCTTAGCCTGGCAGGCAGTACGCATCCTTCCCAGTATGGCAGAGACCATGCCTCAAGCGACGGTCCTGGGGCCGGTTTTCTTCAATGTCTTCATTCATGATCTGGAGGATGGCGTGGGCTGCACCCTCAGCAAGTTTGCGGATGACACTAAACTGGGAGGAGTGGTAGATACGCTAGAGGGTAGGGATAGGATACAGAGGGACCTAGACAAGTTAGAGGATTAGGCCAAAAGAAATCTGATGAGGTTCAACAAGGACAAGTGCAGAGTCCTGCACTTAGGACAGAAGAATCCCATGCACTGCTACAGACTAAGGACCGAGTGGCTAGGCAGCAGTTCTGCAGAAAAGGACCTAGGGGTTACAGTGGACTAGAAGCTGGATATGAGTCAGCAGTGTGCTCTTGTTGCCAAGAAGGCTAATGGCATTTTGGGCTGTATAAGTAGGGGCATTGCCAGCAGATCGAGGGACGTGATCATTCCCCTCTATTCGACATTGGTGAGGCCTCATCTGGAGTACTGTGTCCAGTTTTGGGCCCCAGACTACAAGAAGGCTGTGGAAAAATTGGAAAGAGTCCAGTGGAAAGCAACAAAAATGAATAGGGGGCTGGAGCACATGACTTATGAGGAGAGGCTGAGGGAACTGGGATTGTTTAGTCTGCAGAAGAGAAGAATGAGGGGGGATTTGATAGCTGCTTTCAACTACCTGAAAGGGGGTTGCAAAGAGGATGGATCTAGACTGTTCTCAGTGGTACCAGATGACAGAACAAGGAGCAATGGTCTCAAGTTGCAGTGGGGAAGGTTTAGGTTGGATATTAGGAAAAACTTTTTCATTAGGAGGGTGGTGAAGCACTGGAATGGGTTACCTAGGGAGATGGTGCAATCTCCTTCCTTAGAGGTTTTTAAGGTCAGGGTTGACAAAGCCCTGGCTTGGATGATTTAGTGGGGGATTGGTCCTGATTTAGGCAGGGGGGTGGACTAGATACCTCCTGAGGGCTCTTCCAACCCTGATATTCTCTGATTCTATGATAGGCAGATAGACCCAGACTAGTCCATAGGAGACTGGGGGGGACGGGGGGCGGGGGAGGGGAGGCGCAGAGGAAGAGGATGCAGGCAACTGAACGTGACAGGTATTCATGAAAGGAGAGAGAGAGTGTTTGAGTGTGAGTTGGCCAACACAGAGAAGAGAGAGAGAGAGAAACCTAGGAGGAAGGAACAAAACTCAGAACAAGGAGTCACCCTCATGGACCCAACTACTGCTAGGGAGCAAACACCACCGCTGGCCAGAGAGATGAACAGCCCCCGCAAATGGCAACATCAACTCCCTTGAATCCACAGCTAGTCAGGAAACCCTTTTTCTTGTTTTTTTTGTTCTTTTTTTAAACAAACCCACACCCAGCTAACGGGAAGTCCCTGCCTGGAGCCAGGGGGGCTGTGACCAGAGCCCTCACCAAACCAGACATTGATCTCACAGACAGTGACAGCTGCTCCGCTCCCAGCTGGACAGGTCTTGCCTGGCATCAACAACGCTTGCGCTCTCGCTCGCTTTCCATCTCACCACCGAGACGGACTCTGTCCCCCACCCCCACCACACACTTCTTTTCCCTTGGTGCCAAACACAACACAAGAAGGAAAAACAAAAGTTATCATCACAATCTGCCGTGATGGCCAGGCTCTCCTTCTCGCATCTCCCACACCCCAGGGCTCTACCCTGAACCCCCTTCCCCAGAGCTACAATTAGAAAGCACCCCACTGCACCTGCACCCAACATAGTTACTCTGCACAGGAGACTCTTGTCCCTTCCACTGGTCTTAACCCCACAGAGCCCCAGGCCCAGCTAGGATGCACCTTATTTTTCTTTAGTACTGGGGCTCTCGTCCTCTCCTTCCTATCCCTCTTGGACTCCATCTGTGAGAGAGGACTGGGAAGTGTTACAGACACAGAGACCCTCCCACAGCTCTCTCTGCGCCCTGGGCTCACACCTGGTTGTCTCCCCAGTCCTTGGCGCTGTCCAGCATGTCTCCCTCCACAGAAGTCACCTGATGTCATCTTAGACTCCATCTTCATATTGCTCTTCTCCTTCCCAGAACTCCTGCTCTGCTCCTCAGACCTGTCTGTCCTCAGCTCTGCAGGCAGAGGGGAAGGGGCATCATGGGAACACACACGCCCCATTCCAGACACCACATGGCATCCACAGGGCTACCAAACCATGTCACCTTGTGCCAAAAACCACACCCCACCCCAAGGGAGCAAAACGCCTTTGTGAGCCCAGCACACACATACACACCAAGCCCAGCCAAATTGGGAGCTTGCCCCCCCTTCCCGGGCCTCATGGATGGAGAAGTTTGGTGGGCAGTGGGGGCCCCGAGGGACTGGCTCAGCGTGTGAATGAGGGACTGGGATATATGTGGGGGCGGGACTGTGGGGTTGGGGTGTCCAGGAGGACCCAAGGTAAGGGACTAGGGGTAGAGGAGAGTAGGGTTACCAAGTGCACTGTGGGACTGGGGGATTTAGAGAGCCCAGAGAGGACGGGTGGGGCAGGTTGGAGGGCCCCACGGGGGCTGAAAAGGGGAATCCGGCAGGTTGGGGGGTAGCAGAGAGTGGAGATAAGGGACTCGCACACTGGGGATGGAGAAGGCAATGGGGTGACAGGGACGTGGGGCCCAGCACTGGAGAAATGGGCTGGAGTCGATTGGGGCGGGGTGGGAGGAGGACGCTGGGGGAGGCAGCACATTGGCAGGGCAAAGGGAAAGGCCAAGGAGAGAGGACAAGGTGGGGGAGGGGAGCACTGGGGGATGACGGGGGGCTGAGGGTGAACTAGGGGGAGTTTGGGGAGCACGACTGAGGGGTCCCCATGGGCGCAGGGCAGGGCTGGGGGTGGAGGGGGGGCTGGGGAGGCCCCGGGACGGGGCAGGTTGGGGGGCTGAAGAGAATGTCAGGGCCCTACAGAGCAGGGAGCGGGTGGGGGAGGGGATAGGGGCGCTGAGGGGTGCCCACGGGCACAGGGTGGGCCTGGGCGCAGTTGGTGGTTGGGGGGGACGGGGCAGGTTGGGGGCTGAGGGGGATGTCACGGCTCTAGGGAGCAGGGAGCGGGTGGGGGAGGGGGGCAGGGGGTGGATGGGGCGCAGGGCAGGGTGGGAGTGGGGGGGCAGGGGGGACGGGGCAGGTTGGAGGGCTGAGGAGGATGTCGGGGCTCTAGGGAGCAGGTGGGGGAGGGGATGGGGGCTGAGGGGGATGTCGGGGCTCTAGGGAGCAAGTGGGGGAGGGGATGGGGGCTCAGGGGGATGTTGGGGCTCTAGGAAACAGGTGGGGAGGGGATGCGGGGGCTGAGGGGTCCCCACGGGCACAAGGCGGGGCACAGGGGGTGGATGGGGGGCTGGGGACAGGGGCGGACAGGGCAGGTTGGGGGCTGAGGGGGATGTCACGGCTCTACGGAGCGGGTGGGGGAGGGGAGCAGGGGGTGGATGGGGCACAGGGCGGGGCTGGGGGCATGGGGTGGATGGGGGGTGGGGGCAGGGGGGATGGGGCAAGTTGGGGGGCTGAGGGAGATGTCGGGGCTCTAGGGAGCGGGTGGGAGAGGGGATGGGGGCTGAGGGGGATGTCGGGGCTCTAGGGAGCAGGTAGGGGGGTGGGGGGCTGACGGGGATGTCAGGGCTCTAGGGAGCAGGTGGGGGAGGGGATGGGGGGATGTCGGGGCTCTAGGGAGTGGGGTGGGGATGGGGGGCTGAGGGGCATGTCGGGGCTCTAGGGAGCAGGGAGCGGGTGGGGAAGGGAATGAGGGGGATGTAGGGGCCCTACAGAGCAGGAAGCGGGTGGGGGAGGGGACGGGGGGCTGAGGGGGATGTTGGGGCTGTAGGGAGCAGGTGGGGGAGGGGCGGGGGGGCTGAGGGGGATGTCGGGGCTGTAGGGAGCAGGGAGCGGGTGGGAGAGGGGATGGGGGGCTGAGGGGGATGTCGGGGCTCTAGGGAGCAGGTGGGGGAAGGGCGGGGGGCTGAGGGGGATGTCGGGGCTCTAGGGAGTGGGGAGCGGGTGGGGGAAGGGATGGGGGGCTCTAGGGAGCAGGTGGGGGAGGGAATGGGGGGCTGAGGAGGATATCGGGGCTCTAGAGAGCAGGGAGCGGGTGGGGGAGGAGATGGGGGGCTGAAGGGGTCCCACGGGCGCAGACTCAGGCGCGGGGGCGGGGCCGGGCTCCTTGTGGCGCGCGGAGGCGCGAGGGCGACACGAGACTGAGAACAGCAGACACTCGCTAGGAGGGAAGAGGAATCCCAAAATGCACCGGGGCTGGCAGAAGCAGCGCGCAACGGCCCGGCCGAGCCCCACCCTCTGGCGCCTCTGACCTTCTCCTAATGGCGTCCTGAGCTCCGCACTCACTTCCGCTTCCGGCCTCGGCCTGGGTAGAGGGGTTTCAGGGGCGGCGGCGCTAGGGAGGCGAAAGGAGGTGGCAGTGGGCGGGGCATGTGGCGGCTGGGGGTGGGGCAGAGCGATCAGGGCAGAGGCCAAGCCCCGGGGGAGGCGGGGCTGGGGCGGGGCCGGGGCAGAGCAGGTCGGGGCTGGGGGCGGAGCAGGGGCGGGACTAGGGGCGGGGGCCGAGCGGGGCGGGGCTGGGGGCGGGGTCGGAGCAGGGACTGGAGTGGAGGCGGGGCAGGGGCAGAGCTAGGCGGGCCAGGGGCGGGGCTGGGGGCTGGCCAGGGCGGGGCGGGATTGGGCCGGAGCAGGGCCGGGGCAGGGGGCGGGGCCGGGGCAGAGTGGGGCGGGGCCGGGGCACCGCGAGGCGGGGCTGGGGGCGGGGCCGGGCTGGGGCTGGAGCAGGGAAGGGGAAGGGGGCGGGGCCGGGGCACAGCGGGGCTTGGCTGGAGCAGGGACGGGGCAGGGGGCGGGGCCGGGGCACAGCGGGGCGGGGTTGGGGGCGGGGCTGGGGGCTGGCCAGGGCGGGGCGGGATTGGGCCGGAGCAGGGACGGGGCACGGGGCGGGGCCGGGGCAGAGCGGGGCGGGGCCGGGGCACCGCGAGGCGGGGATGGGGGCGGGGCCGGGGCAGAGCGGGGCGGGGCTGGGGCTGGAGCAGGGACGGGGCACGGTGCGGGGCAGGGGGCGGGGCCGAGGCAGAGCGGGGCGGGGTGCCCGTCGCCCGCGGAGGTTGGTCCGGCCTCGCGCACCCCGGGGCGCACCGCACTGCACCGCCCGGCTCGGGGGCCGCGGGGCGCTCAGCCGCGGTGCCCGGTCAGGTCTAAGTGGCACTTTCAGCCCCAGGACATCCCCGCCCGGCCCCGGCGCGCCGCTGTGCTCGGTCCCGGTCCTCCCGCTGCACCCGGGGCCGGTGCGCTCACGGGGGGCGGAGCATCCGCTTCTCCCCGAGACGCTCCCCACGGCCACGGGAGACAGAGCTCCCTGGGCTGCTCCTCTCCCCTCAGCTCAGCCCTGCTCAGGCAGCTCCAGCTCACACGGAGGACGGGACCCCCGGCCTCCTGACTGCCCCAACACACACAGTCACACTCACCTCCACTGCCCCCACAAACT
This sequence comes from Emys orbicularis, assembly GCF_028017835.1. Lineage (NCBI taxonomy): Eukaryota > Metazoa > Chordata > Testudines > Emydidae > Emys > Emys orbicularis. The sequence goes on along the minus strand of NC_088700.1, from coordinate 27,376,921 downwards.
TCCACCCACCCCCACCCTCACCTCCACTGCCCCCACAAACTTCCACCCATCCCCACCCCCACACCCACCTCCACTGCCCCCACAAACTTCCACCCACCCCCACCCACACACTCACCTCCACTGCCCCCACAAACTTCCACCCACACACACCCCCAACTCACACTCACCTCCACTGCCCCCCACAAACTTCCACCCACCCACACCCCCAACTCACATTCACCTCCACTGCCCCCACAAACTTCCACCCCCCACCCACACACTCACCTCCACTGTGCCCCATAAACTTCCACCCAGACACTCACACTCCTCCCCCACTCCCCAACGCACCCATACATACTCTCCCCCAACACACACACACACACTCCACTCCCCCCACAACCTCCCTCCCCCATGCACACACACATTGCTGTGGACTGTAGTGTCACTGTTCAGCAATGTCAGATGGTCGTGTTACTGACGGCTACTTTAAAAGGTGAGTTAAAAATGTCACTTTTACCGTACACTGGGAATCTGCAGGAAGTTTTGTTTAAATTGTAGGATTCTTTTAGTAAAATCAGTTTCTCCCCTTGCAAGCCATTTCTGAACATTTGTGTGCATTTATAGTAAAGCTACTTAACTGTGGTCAGTGTATCAAACAATTGTGATTAACACAAAAACCATAAAGACGGAATTAATTTTTAAGAAATGGAAAGGACAAAACTCAGAAAATACTAAATTGGAAAATCCCCAATAATAAAAGAGATTTCATAGGGCCCTACATAGGCGTGTACCATCTTCCGAAACAACTCCCGGGGGTGGGGATGGGCTCAGGGCTCCAGGCTTGATCGATGGAGGGGGAGCTCTGGGTTTGGGGCTCTGGTCTCCCACAACTGGGTAGAGACTCCAGGATCCGGGCTATAGCACCCAGGGCGGAGGGGGGGAGGGAGGACTCCGGGCTTGTGGTCCAGGCTCAAGCCACCAAGAGAGATGAAGGGAAGAGACCTGGTCTTCGGCTGCCATGGGGGGGGGGGATCAGGGCTCCAAGCTTCAGCCGCTGGGGAGGTGGAGGGGAGTTGGGGGGTCTGGGCTCTGCGACTCATCCACAGGAGGGCAGGGAGGGAGGTTGGGGCTCTGGACTTCAGCCACAAGAGGGGTGAGGGGGTCAGTGCTCCGGGCTTCGGCCACTGGGGTGACAGCCCCTCCCCCAATGCACTGGCCCCCAGACCCTCTCACCTGCTCCACCAGAGCGAAACCCAGTCCAGCACGTCCCGCTGCAGCTCGCAGACCCCTCAGTACAGCCCCACCTTCACCTGGTCCTGCTCAGGGCAGCTGTCAGGCTCCTTGAATTCAAGTTTGTAAACTACTTTGTGACTCCCCAGGTACAATGTGATATATTCTGTACATGCAAAGTATCAGTCCTTTGTCAGCCCCTCCCAGAAATCAAAATTCCTGTTGCTAATGGTACCAGCCTCTGTCTGTATGTCTATGTGTGTGTGTGTGTATGCATAAGTTTATTGTGATGTCATGTGAGACAAGAGCAAAGACCGTTCTGGTTCAGCATTCTTGCCCTGCCTTCAGTCTGCCAACTTGCTTGGTTGACAACGGCTAGTGAACCCAGGAGCTGATGGACGCGTACTATCCATCTGTCAACAACTTCTTGAATCAGCTATTTCCACAGGTTTTTGGAAGAAGATGAGATTTTACAAAAGGTAATTCCCAGATTCTTTTCCTGCTCCTTAGATCACATATGACAGGTTGTTGCCTCCTTCATAGATTCTAGGACAGGAAGGGACCTCGAGAGGTCATTGAGTCCAGTCCCCTGCCCTCATGGCAGGACCAAATACTGTCCTCTATGCAATTGATAGAGAGAGAATAAAGTATCTGATTTTGCTGTACCCAACCAAAGAGTGAGAACTGTGTTTTTCTCCGACAGTATTGATAAAAAGGCTTCTTGTTTCCCTTTATTCCTGTAGCCAGTTTGAGCTCATTTTGTGCCTTTGCCTTTCTAATCTTGCCCCTGCATTCCTGTGTTGTTTGCCTATATTTATCCTTTGTAATCTGTCCTAGTTTCCATTTTTTATATGATTCCTTTTATTTTTTAGATCATGCAAGATCTCGTGGTTAAGCCAAGGAGGTCTTTTGCCACATTTCCTATCTTTCTTACTCAGTGGAATAGCTTGCTTTCGGGCCCTTAATAGTGTCCCTTTGAAAAACTGCCAACTCTCCTCAGTTATTTTTCCCCTCAGTTTTGATTCCCCTGGGACCTTACCTATCAGCTCTCTGAGCTTAGCAAAATCCGCCTTCCTGAAATCCATTGTCTCTATTTTGCTGTACTCCCTTCTACCCTTCCTTAGAACTGTGAACTCTATGATTTCATGACCCTCCCCCTCTACAACAACCCTCCCCAGCACCTCCCCCAAAATCCCCTACCTGAGCTGGATCCACCACAGCCATTTCCCTTCCCCGGCCCCTAGGAAGATGGGACGGTCTGGAGCAAACCGGGGTCGTTATTCTGCAGCCTGTCAGGATGAGAAGGGAAATTCGGGAGGTTTCTGAATTAGTGTTAGCCCATTTCACACCCCGATTCCCCCAGGCTCTGTCCTGGCAGACAGACACTCTAGACTCTGCCATGCTGGGAGACGCCTCAGTGACGCTATTACAGCACAGACCCGACCTCTCCCCCAGGACTAAACCCACCAGACGCTATTACACTCTCCCAGGAACAGAGTCTCTGAGCCAAACGCCAGAAAAGAGCAGAATCAAAGGAGCCCCTTTGGGGGATCCCCCGACAGCAGCGCAGGGACCAGGCAGAGGCAGGAACTGGCTTTTCCTCTCTCTGCCCCTCCCCTCTCCCAGGAAAGTCACTGCCCCGGGGGGCTGCAGGGAATGGAGCTGGGCAAGGCTGGGTGCCCAGAACCTCCCTCCCCACTGATTGCTCCAGCTGCCCCGCCCAGTCTCTCCCCTCTCCCTCCTGCACGAAGAGCCGGTCACTGTCCTGCATTCCCGTGGGCGTTTCCTCACCAATAGCTACAGCCACTGCTAACGGGGTGAGCCTGGGTGTGTTGGGCAGCAGTTCTGAGCCGCGCAGAAACTCTGGGGCAGGGATGGGGCGAGCAGGAGCCATTTCTGCAGAGTCACTTTCCAGCCAGGCCCCAGCACTTACCCCAGATCTCTCGTATCACCTGCAGTCTCTGGCTCAGGAGCTGATGCCAGCAGAGCCCAGGGGGATGGGGGGGGAGGGTGTAAACTATTTCCCTGAATCAAGTCTCCTTCGGCAGCTCAGTCACCATTTCAGCTAGAGCAGAGCTGCGGTACCTGGGCACTGGGCCACCCGGGGCCTTTAACACCACAGCCCTGGGGAGGGGGTGCTGAGATGGACCATCCAGTGAGGAACACAAGTCCTTCTACCCTCCACCACACCCTAGTTTGGAACTGCTGCTGACGGCTCCCCCCACCCGTCGTAACTTTTATCCCCTCTGCCTCCCTCTATCTGGGGGTTTTCCCTTCTGCACCTACCTGGCACCCCACCCCAGTCTGAACCCCTGAGCTTGTCCCAGATTTGTCCCTCTGCCCATCCCTCCCCTCCGATTTCTCCCCTTCAGGGGGATATTCCCTGCCTTTGATTGCAGGTAGCAGATTCTGATGGCGCGTGAGGGCCGCAACTTGCAGATGTTACTGAGCATGTGAGAAGTACATTAGAAGATAAGGACGGCCAGACTGGGTCAGACCAAAGGTCCATCTAGCCCAATGTCCTGTCTGCCAACAGTGGCCAGTGCCAGGTGCCCCAGAGGGAATGAAAAGACAGGAATCATCCAGTGACCCATCCCCTGTTGCCCAATTCCCAGCTTCTGACAGACAGAGGCTAGGGACACATCCCTGCCCATCCCGGCTAACAGCCATTGCTGGACCTGTCCTCCATGAACCCATCTAGTTCCCCTTTGACCACAGGACCCTGCTCAGGAACAGTGAAGTTGCAAGTTCTAATAGGAAACAGCTTCTGATACAAGGGCAGCTCCTCTTCCTCCTCCCCTCCCATGGGGATGAGCAGCCCCCACAACTGCCACTCTGCCCCAGCCTCCTTCAACCCATTGCCCCCTTCAGCCTCCCCCCAAATGTCCCCTTCCCCATCTCCCCCTTCAGCCTCCTCCAACTGCCCCCCATCGCCCTGTTCAGCCTCCCCAAACTGTTCCCTTCCCTTCCCCGCACCGCACCTGGTCACCTTCAGCCCCCCGTTGCCCTCTTCAGCCTCCGGCAACTTCCCCCCACTGCCCTGGCTCCACCACTCTCAGGTTCCTTTCCCCACAACCATTTGCTTCCTTACCATAGGAAACAGGGGCAGAAAATGCTTTTGAAAAAACCTTTTGCAAAGTAAAAATAAAACAAGCCAAACAACTCCCTCCCTTGCTTTGTGCTGGGCGCCCAGCTGTGGGCTTGTGTGTGTGTATGTGTGTGTGTGGGGGGCGGGTGTTGTTCTGAGCACACTCTGTTCAGGGAAGGGGTGGAGTTGGCCAAAGGGGCAGGTTGAATCTTTAGCAGAGAATTCCTTTCTCCATTCTGTTAGCTAAGCGTTGCTGTTAAATGCCAGCCGACGAATGCAGCATTTGAAGCAATCTGACTCTAAATCCCCTGCCCTCTCGGTTGCTGCAGTTCTCACACCCTCTGCTCTTGTGATGTCACCACATGACATGGTGTCATATTCCCATAGCGTCTTATATATTAGCCAGGACCAAAGTTTATAAGGTAAAAACTGAAGCATAACTCCTTCCCTTCCCCGTTTTGACTTAGGAAAAATAAATCCTGTCCCCTCCCACAGCCCCAGCCCCACCAGAGCTGCTGCGGCCAGGAGACAGGTGCTCTCTCACCTGGCCCTGAGCTACTGTGGTGAGAGAGGGCTGCGGGGAGTCCTCTCTCCCTCGGGCAACCTGCTCCCCAAACCCCTCATTCCAACCCCATCCCAGAGCCCACACCCCCAGCCGGAGCCCTCAGCCCCCTGCACCCCAACCCTCTCCCCTAGCCCTGAGCCCCTCATTCCCAGCCCCACTACAGAGCCCACACCCCAAACCTCTGCCCCACTTGAGCCCCCTCCCACACTCCGAACCCTTCAGCCTCACCCCTGCCACACACCGTCCATGTGCAGAATGAATTTTGTGATGTGCAGCAATATACAGGTGATGTGTCACATAACAAAATTGCACATATTGGTGCACATCACAAAATTCATTCCGCACACGGACATAAAAAATGTGAGGAAACACACATTTCAACCTATCTGAGACATCTTGAATTTCATACAGTGACTGATCAGAATAAAGTGCTCTCAAGTGAGCTACAGACCAACAGTGGTTCATAGTAATTATTCAGCCAGTATTTTAGAAGATCTCGACCACTAGAGGAAATCCTGACCTGCTAAGAGACAATTAATGGAGAGAAGCAGCAAGATTAATCCCATACATTGCATTGGTTGTGACTTATTTGACTGATTTGAAAAGAGGCCAAAAGGACCTGAGTCTCCTTGCTGGCGATAGCCCCCTGCTCGGCCAATCAGCACTGAGACTCTGAGGGGCGGGAGGCTGAGAGGTCTCACCAGATGTCCCAAAGGACGGCCCAGGTCACCATCAGAGGGGATCACTCTCAAATCCAACCCCACCTCTTTGTGAGGACCTCCCGCAATGAGAGCACCCCCCACCCCATCCACACTCCACACACACCCCTCCTTGGTAGAGGGAGGGAGCCGGGGAAAGGGGAAAAAGAAGCAAGAGAAGAGGAGAAAGGAGGGAGGAAAGAGGAAAAGGGAAACCAAAAAGGATAAACCCCAATGTCCCCAGGGATTCCAAGTGTCAAAGTCCTAGGCAGGAAATCAAATTTGGCCACCTTAAGCCAGTGTTTTCTGGGCCTAGAATGCTGCCTGCACCAGGGGGATCAGACTGAACAGGTTCCAAACCTCTCTGGGCCTTTTACCTTGTAAAAGGGAAGTTTGTTTTTGGCACAATCAATGGTAGGAAAGGAGAAAACTCCACAGAGGTTCCTCCTCATGCTCACATCCGTGAATCCTAATTCTCTCTCAGTCCTCGAGGAGAGACCTCGCGAAGGAGACTTGCGGCAGCAAAGCCGGGGGGGTCTCAGAGACTGGCCTGGCCCTGCACGGCTGATGTCAGGGTCTCTCTGTGAGGTCACCCCCTCCCCACCACCTTTGCCCAACAGGCTGAGTTCCTGCAACAGGCCTTTGTGATGTCACTGCCACCCCCACCCTTCCCCTCCAAGCTGATGTCCTGCCCCTGGCCAGCCTCATTGGGTGTTTGTTTCCCCTGGATCTAGGGTTGCCAACTTTCTGACCCAACAAAACTGACCACCCTTGCCCCGCCTCATCAAGGACGGAATGCAAGGCTGAGTTCACTCACCAACCCCTTGTAACGTGTCAGTGCCCCAGAGAAAACCGGACCCCTGCTATTGGAACGATATGATGGAGATCTGAATGGGAAAGGGACTGTCTGAATTGTCAAGATGGGGAACGAACAACAATCTACAGCGATGTCATTAACACAAACACACTCCAATCCTGCTCCATCCGGAAGGGAAATGGGCAGGAATTCCTGCTGTCCAGCAATGGACACACTTATAGCCCCGCACAGCAGTGAGTGGGCCGGGGAGGCTGGTCTGAGCAAACAATGTGAAGTGATAATTCACTAAGAGAATCATAGTGTAGGGAAGCCAGTGGCCATCAGGTAGCTGTGGCTGAGGGGTTAAGGTGCTGGACTAGAAATCCCTTGGGGCCTTCCCACGTAGATTTGAATCTCCGTGCCAACTCCGGAAGCATTGAACTGTTGTCATTGCTGTAGTCTCAGTGCTGGCGCATCCCTAGTGCCAACTGGAGGTAGATCTGGTCTCACTCTCAGGCTGTCTACACTTAAAATGCTCCTGTAGTACTTTGGAGTAGACAGTTGCTACAGTGACTGGTGAGGTTTTCCTATTGCTCTAGCTGCACTGACAGAACACAGAGACTGAATTCCCACCCCACCTGCATAGGAGCTCTCAGCAGTTTAATTGTTCTGCAGCCAGCTTCCCATTAGAAATGCTGTTGTGGGACATTCCCAGACCTGGACATTTACCAAGGACAGAATTTGAAGAGCAAACCTGGCTCCTCCCACCTGGAGGGATTGGAGTGTTTTGTCCCTTGCGATCACAGAAAGCCTCTTGGGAGCTGCCAACCGATGTGCCAAGACTACTTCTGCCCCTGCTTTCCTGCCCTGGCAGCTCAGGACCCCAGAACCCTGTCTTGTTGAGCCAGACACGCCCGTCTGCTCCAACACAGACCCAGGGTCTGAAGTACTTGCCCAAAGCTGCAGGCTTAACCTGAAAGCAGCTCACAGAAGCTCAGGTTCAGCTGTTTGTTCTCTATGACCCTAAATCCTTTTCATAGTCCCTGGTTTCCAGGCTACCAGCCTCCGTTCCCAGCTATAGGGCCTGGCTTTTGGCTGTATTAAACTGCATTTGTTTTACTAATCCCATTTTATGAAACTATCCAGGCTGCTCTGTACAACTGCCCCATCATTAGCATTATTTACCACTCCTCCAAGCTGTGTTAGCCACAGACTTTATCAGCAGTGATTTTATATTTACTTCCAGATGGTTAATTACAAAATTGAATAATGAGGGGGCTACAGCCAATCCCTGTGGTGCCTCGTTAACAGCTCCTCCATTCAGTGATGATGCCCCATGGACAGGTACAAGGTCAGACTTGGGGTCACCCATCAGGAGAAGGGGAGCAGGGGGATTATTTTACTACTGTTTTATAGTGCACCTAATTTTTTTATTCACAGGCTCCACCTACAGTGTCTGTCACTCTTGTACCTGGGCCCTTCTGGGACAATTCTCGTCTCATTTACACTGGAGCCAATCCAAAGTGAATCCAGGCCATCCCTCCCAGCCTGCCCATGACTGCTGTCTGTGGAGATCTAGCCCAGGGAACAGCCTCACTCCACCATGGTTGGGCTGGTTCCCCGATTTTTTTGCTTCTGTGGAAACACTTCCAATGGCCTTTCCCCTTCCCCGTCCTGCACATGCTGCCCTGGTTGGGCAGATCCCATCTGTCCAGGGCTTGCCCCTGTCACCTCCACCTTTCCACTCGGGATTTAGAGTAATCCAACAAATCCCCTTCTTTTATTAGCATTGTGTACAGGCCCCACTCAGGGACCAGCCCCATTGTGCCAGGTGCTGTCCACATACAGAACAAACAGACACTCTCTGTCCCACAGAGGTGCAATCTGCCTGCTTCCCGTCTCCCGGCAGGAACCGCTCTTTGCTACGGCTTGGACCTGCTTCCACTGCTCCCTGGGGGATTGGCAGTTTCACTGGCTCAGGCTGCGTTGCCCCTTGCTGCCTCATCCGAGCCAGCTCAGACACCGTCTAGGGCTCTTCTGAAAGGTCTTTGAATAAAATCCCAACGATTAGATGTGTCGCTTTGTTTCCCCCCCCCCCATTGTTATTTGTTTGTACTGCCACTGGCTGCACAGCCGTCAGTCTGAGCCCGGGGCCCCATTCTGCTAGGCACTGCCCAGCCACACAAAGCTCTCCCTGCCCCAAAGAGCTTCCACTGAGTCATCGTATGGAGCCCACAGGCCCAACGCTCTGCTCGTTCCCACAGGGCCTTAGAACATTTTCAACGTGTTTCTGAGCCTCCGAACCTTTTAATAAAATCACACCTCTGGGTGAGTTACGGCTTTGCTCCTCCCCCACCCACTGGGAGCATCCTGAATGCAGCCAAACAGCTGTTTGTTGTGGCAGGCAGAAGGCCCTGGGAGGGAGGGGGCGGAGTTGGTTAGCGGGAGATGGGCTGGGGGGAGGGTAGAGCTTGGCTGCCAGTGGGTGCTAAGCACCCGCTAATTTTTCCCCGTGGGTGCTCCAACCCTGGAGCACCCATGCAGTCAGCACCTATGATCCCCTCCCCCAAAACAAAATTCCTAGAGATCTTGGGTGCATCTCTCAATGTTGTAAATGTTACTAGCTTCTGTGGGTGCGTGTCTCTCTGGGTGGGTGTCCAGGTGTGTTTCTGTATAAGTTTATTGTGATGTCACGTATCCCAACAGCAAAGAATGTTCTGCTTCAGCATTCTTGCCCTGCCTTCAGTCTCCCAACTGGCTTGGTTGACAACGGCTGGTGACCCAAGGAGCTGCTGATAGACGGGTACTATCCATCTGTCAACAACTTCTTGAATCAGCTATTTCCACAGGTTTTCGAAAGAAGATGAGATTTTACAAAAGGTAATTCCCAGATTCTTTTCCTGCTCCTTAGATCACACATGACAGGTTGGTGCCTCCTTCATATATTCATACCTGAAGAAACCCTTCTTGTTACTCTTAACATCTCTTGCTAGCTGCAACTCCAAGAGTGATTTGGCCTTCCTGATTTCACTCCTGCATGCCTGAGCAATATTTTTATACTCCTCCCTGGTCATTTATCCAATCTTCTACTTCTTGTAAGATCTGTGTTGTATATCGACCTGGGTATGTGGCTGGTCCTTTAGCATCTGAAGAACTCTTTTGTTTGATGAAATTGGCTTCAAATAGCCACTCAGCAGTAAATTCAGTGTTTTTGGTGGCAATAAAAGGACTGGAATGCCTAAGGAGAGTGCTTTTCTGACTTCTTGTTAGCCAGTGGGGTGAAACAGAAGTTTACTTTGGTTGCTGGTTTGGTATCTCTTATTAGAGAATTACCACTGCTTTTTGGGGGTGCCTACCCCATTTCTCAGCACTTTGTCCAGAATTTACTATTCTCAGTTGTGACCCACTAAGGGCTTCTCTACACTACGCAGCTCTTAGCGACAAGGCTGGGTCGACACTGTCTTGTCGCTAAAAGTTAGTGTGTGTGAATGCTCTTTGCGGTATTTTGTTGGCGTTTTTGCCGACAAAATACCTCCAGCCCCGCGAGCGGCATAAGCTTTGTTGGCAGGAGAGCGCTCCTGCCGACAAAGCCGCGTTCACACCGCCGCTTGTGTCGGCAAAACGTTTGTCTTTCACGGGGGGCCTTTAAGGACCCGCAAAAGAGAAACGTTTTGTCGACAACCGTGCAGTGTAGACATACCCTTAAGCACAGTGAGAGATGGCTTTTGCTCTTTTGCGTACTGCTAATGACAGGGAGCTAACACAGGAGAAAGAAGAGGCAGGCAGGCTGACCACAGTGGCCAGGAGGAAGTGAGAAGAAACAACAGATGAGTGGTTGGAGAATGTGGGCATCAATCCTGCTACCTCTTGCATGCAAAGCACAAGCTCTACCGCTTGAGCTAATTCCCCACCTCTGGCTTGTGGGTAAGGCACCCACCAGGCAAAGTGAGGGCTCTGCGGTCTGAAGTGGAAGAGAGCATCAGATGGGGGAACGCTTATAGTTGGGGAAGGGGTTCCGAGTCCTGGATCCCAGCCACACACCTCAGCACAAAGACCAATGGTCCCTACAGGACGTGTGTCATTGGGATAAGAGTTGGTAATAAGGATAAGCAACACACTTAAGAAGAGAACATGACTTTTATCTAACCCAACATAGCCAGGAGCAGACCCAGCTCAGGATCCTGAACCGGACTCACCCCAACTCCCGGGCACAGCGTCCAGTTAACAGCCCTCCCTTGGCCTGGCTGGACACCCACAGACACATGGCCACACGCAGCCCTTCCCTGCTTTGGCTCACTCCAAGCTGTCTGTACGCGTCAATCATGGGCTGCGCTCAGGAGGCCGTGTGGGAGACCAGTTTGCAGTCCCCTGACAGAGAACTACAGCTCACATCAAAAGCTGACCTAACAATGATCCCGGGTGAATAAGTGAGCTCACACTCCCTGGACACAATAAAAAGACATGATCCTACTGGGGTCTCTTCTATATAACCTTAGAGACTAACAAATGTATTTGAGCATAAGCTTTCGTGGGCTACAGCCCACTTCATCGGATGCATGTAGTGGAAAATACAGTAGGAAGAGATATATATATATATACACAGAGAACATGAAACAATGGGTGTTACCATACACAACATAAGGAGAGTGATCAGTTAAGGTGTATATGGGGAGGGGGTAGCGAAGGGCTGTGTACGGGTAGGGAGTAGCTCAGGGTGCAGGGAGGGAGTAGCTAGGGGCTGTGTGCAGGCAGGGAGTAGTTCAGGGTGCAGGGAGAGGGTAGCTAGGGGCTGTGTGCAGGCAGGGGAGTAGCTCAGGGTGCAGGGAGGGGATAGCTAGGGGCTGTGTACGGGTAGGGGGTAGCTCAGGGTGCAGGGAGGGGGTAGCTAGGGGAGTAGCTCAGGGTGCAGGGAGGGGGTAGCTAGGGGCTGTGTACGGGCAGGGGGTAGCTCAGGGTGCAGGGAGGGGGTAGCTAGGGGCTGTGTATGGGCAGGGGGGTAGCTCAGGGTGCAGGGAGGGGGTAGCTAGGGGCTGTGTGCAGGCAGGGGAGTAGCTCAGGGTGCAGGGAGAGGGTAGCTAGGGGCTGTGTTCGGGCAGGGGGTAGCTCAGGGTGCAGGGAGAGGGTAGCGAAGGGCTGTGTACGGGTAGGGGATAGCTCAGGGTGCAGGGAGGGGGTAGCTAGGGGCTGTGTACGGGTAGGGGGTAGCTCAGGGTGCAGGGAGGGGGTAGCTAGGGGCTGTGTGCAGGCAGGGGAGTAGCTCAGGGTGCAGGGAGAGTGTAGCTAGGGGCTGTGTGCAGGCAGGGGAGTAGCTCAGGGTGCAGGGAGGGGATAGCTAGGGGCTGTGTACTGGTAGGGGTAGCTCAGGGTGCAGGGAGGGGGTAGCTAGGGGCTGTGTACGGGCAGGGAGTAGCTCAGGGTGCAGGGAGGGAGTAGCTAGGGGCTGTGTACGGGTAGGGGGTAGCTCAGGGTGCAGGGAGAGTGTAGCTAGGGGCTGTGTACGGGTAGGGAGTAGCTCAGGGTGCAGGGAGGGGGTAGCTAGGGGCTGTGTGCAGGCAGGGGAGTAGCTCAGGGTGCAGGGAGGGGGTAGCTAGGGGCTGTGTGCAGGCAGGGGAGTAGCTCAGGGTGCAGGGAGGGGGTAGCTACGGGCTGTGTGCAGGCAGGGGAGTAGCTCAGGGTGCAGGGAGGGGGTAGCTAGGGGCTGTGTGCAGGCAGGGGAGTAGCTCAGGGTGCAGGGAGAGGGTAGCTAGGGGCTGTGTGCAGGCAGGGGAGTAGCTCAGGGTGCAGGGAGGGGGTAGCTAGGGGCTGTGTGCAGGCAGGGGAGTAGCTCAGGGTGCAGGGAGGGGGTAGCTAGGGGCTGTGTGCAGGCAGGGGAGTAGCTCAGGGTGCAGGGAGGGGGTAGCTAGGGGCTGTGTGCAGGCAGGGGAGTAGCTCAGGGTGCAGGGAGAGGGTAGCTAGGGGCTGTGTGCAGGCAGGGGAGTAGCTCAGGGTGCAGGGAGGGGGTAGCTAGGGGCTGTGTACGGGCAGGGGGTTGCTCAGGGTGCAGGGAGAGAGTAGCTAGGGGCTGTGTAGTGGCAGGGGGGCTCCCGGTGGAACTCCCAGCTTCAGGGGGCGAGGCCTTGGGGCTCCTGGCTTCAGCCTCCCTGCTGCTCCTGGCTTGGGGGGAGGGGAGGTTTGCTGGCTTGAGTCCCGCGCCGCTCCTGGCTTCAGCGCTGGGTCTTGCTGCACCAGGTTTCAGCTGAAAGGGCTCACGGCCCCGGACCCCCGGCTGAGAACCGCTGATCTAAACAAAACAATGTTGGTAAAACCACGGGTCCGAACAGCAATGGCCGAGTCTTGGGGTTAGTCCTCCAGCCCCAGGGGAAAAGCTTCAGCCGGCCCCTGCTGCTCCCCTCCCAACTGCACCTGTGTGGCAAGGCAAACATGGATGATCAGTGCCACTGGCTGCAAGCCTCCCTCCCCACCCACTTCCACCGTGGCTCTTTGCCCACCTTGTGCCCCACGGGGGAAGCCGGCCATGCTGCCCAAGCCTGAGCGCCATCTTCACCCCCACCTGCCAGGCTGGCTGAATGCAGAGCCATGTGGCCAATGGCAGGCAGAGATGGTGACTGGGCTCCTTCCCCTGCAAGCCAAGCCCAGCTGCCGGTGTCCTGCGAGCCCCCTCACACGCTCCAGCAACAGCCACGTGCCGATCGGGGGCAGCGCTGGGCTGGACTAGAACACGGTTCAACAAAGAACGAGATGGGTTCCTGGAGGAGAGGTCCGGGAACGGCTGTTAGCCAGGCTGGGCAGGGAGGGGGCCCCTCGTCTCTGCTAGCCAGAGTCCGGGAATGGGCGGCAGGGGACGGGTCACTGGACGATCCCTGTTCTGCTCAGTCCCGCTGGGGCCCCCGGCACTGGCCGCTGTCGGCCGACAGGACACGGGGCCAGATGGACCCTTGGTCTGACCCAGCCCGGCCGTTCCTATGTTCTATGGGCAGGGGCTTGTGGGGCTGCAGCCCCCTAACTGTGTATCCCCCCGCCCCATAGCCAGCAGCCAGCGCAAAGCTCACACCCGCCACAGCAGCAGGGGGCGCTGCTGGTCTGGGGCTGCTCCCACAACCTGCTCCAACCCCCCTCCCCCGGGGCCGGACATGACCTGGGGGCGTGGCCAGGAGCCCAGGACTCTCCCCCACGTGGGGCAGCCTAGCACAGGATGGGAAGTTCCGGGTCTGGCCTCCAATCACAGCCCCAGTTGCTATCTGCACGGGCCAATCAGCGGCCAAGGAACGCACATTTAACCGCCCTGCCTGGGAGCGAGAAGGCTCAAATACAATGGGGGAGAAGGGGCGTTTTGGCACCAATCAGAAGCTGGAGAGGTGTGATAAGCATGTGGGAGCACCAATCATACACCAGCGAGGAGCTGAATTTGTCTGTGGGCGGAGCTAGCTGCACGGGGGAGGGGAATCTCCAGCCGGGCCCTTCCCGCTGCTCCCCGGGAGCCTCCCCCAGGGCAGGGCCCCCGGCCAGGCCCCGCCCCTGCCCCAGGGCGGCCCCGGTGAAGGTCCCAGGGTTGGACTAGCAGGTGGGGAGCAGCCTGGGGGGCAGAGCTGGGGGGGGGGTGAAGGTCCCAGGGCTGGAATAGCAGGTGGGGAGCAGCCTGTTGGGCAGGACTGGGGGGCAGAGCTGCAGGGGGGGTGAAGGTCCCAGGGCTGGACTAGCAGGTGGGGAGTAGCCTGGGGGGCAGGACTGGGGGGCAGAGCTGGGGGGGCGGTTGGAGGTCCCAGGGCTGGAATAGCAGGTGGGCAGCAGCCTGGGGGGCAGGACTGGGGGGCAGAGCTGCAGGGGGGGTGAAGGTCCCAGGGCTGGACTAGCAGGTGGGGAGCAGCCTGTGGGGCAGGACTGGGGGGCAGAGCTGGGGGGGGTGAAGGTCCCAGGGCTGGAATAGCAGGCGGGGAGCAGCCTGTGGGGCAGGACTGGGGGGCAGAGCTGGGGGGGGTGAAGGTCCCAGGGCTGGAATAGCAGGCGGGGAGCAGCCTGTGGGGCAGAACTTAGTAGACATCAGAAAACTCACACAGGCGAGAGGCCATATAAATGTTTGGACGGTGCGAAAAGCTTGAGTCGGTGATCACAGCTTATTATAGATCAGAGACTGCACACTGGAGAGAGGCCAGAGAAATGCCTTGAGGTGGGAAAGGTTCCCCTGAGCGATCAGCCCTTACTGCCCAGGAGAGACCCACACGGGAGAGAAACCGTGTACAGACCTCGACTGTGGGAAAAGCTTCAGTGACCACTCAACGCTTACTAGAACTCGGAGAATCCACAGCGGTCAACATCAGCCAATCCCACAGGGAAGAAACCTCTTAGATTTCATTAGCTGGTGTGTAAAACACTAATATTAGAACTTGGACATCAGAGACTCCCCCACACCAGAGGGAAATTCTTTCAATGCCCTGACGAGGGCGGCCATAGTAAGAACTCCGTTTCCTCATTCCCACGCTCAGGTGAGTGGCATTTGGCTCCCAGGGATCCAGCTGTCCAGCGCTGGGGGGAGGACACAGCAGCACCAACTGGTCAGTGACTCTCGTTCTGCCTGGTCTAAGCAAACCCCAGACAGAGGAGAGGACCCCCAATCAGCACCTCCTGCCGGCTGCAGCCCTGGCTGCTGAGCTGATGGGCCAAAGGGGGGAGAAGGAAGAGACAGAAACTCTCCAGACACTCCCTGTCCCTGGCTCAAGTTCCCCCCTCCCTTCCCAGACCGGATTCCCCTTCCATGGAGATTAAGAGAGGGAAACTTGGGTCAGGCCCCACCTTCCCTCTAGACACCTGTCCCCACCCCCTATCTTCCATCAGCCCCTGGGCTGGGCTCCCCCACTGACCTGGAGCTGTTCCCTGGAAGGGGAGTGTCCAGGAAAGCTGGTAACTCTGCCCCTCCGTAAATCCCTCAGGGCTGGGATCTGCTAGATCCGATATTGAGGGAGCAGGAGGAGGGTTTGTGGAGAAACGGTGAATGGAATGGTTGGGGCTGGTGGAGTTGGGACGCAGAGCGAGCTGGGGGCTGGGGCTATCTAGTGTTTGGGGATCATGCGATAAGAGGAGAGGGAGAGCACGGGGGGGTGCGGGGGGGAGAGGTGCTGCCTCTGGTCATTCATTCCCTCTCTACCTTCTCCCTGCCCCCTCTGCATTCAGAAAGCACCAAGGAGAGGAGCTAATTTCCCCAGGGGCTTTTACGGGAGGCCCAGAGATCCCACCTGTGCCTCCACAGCATCATCCTTGGAGGTTCCCTCTGTGGTAGGAAATGTGGTCGGGATGAGCCAGCACATCCCTGTGACGCTCCACCAGATTTCCTAGTGGAAACTGACCCTGAGCATCTCATGTGTTCTCACCCCCCCGTTAGCAGAGTGACTGCTAGTCCCTGAATTCCCCCTTTGGGGCCGGATTGTCTCAGTCCCAGAGATTGTCACCTTGCTGCAGGCCGTGGGGAAAAGCATTTATTGTTTGTACACTTTCTACCTTATGGACCAGAATTAACTAGATGATAAAATAGTGGGACAGTAAAATGTGGTGCTTTCCTTCCAGTGCTATTGGAGGGTGATGGGGTGAGTCCAAGGGATTCCCTCCTTCCCCCTTCACCATCACCCTCCATCCTGACACAGCAACCTCTGTCCAGCAATGGAGAGTTTTATCCTCTCCTCATCCTACCTCTCCACCTCCCAAAGGGTCACTTGCCACAGGGGTTTTTCTCTCTTTGGGACGGCCGCTTAGTCGCCCCCTCCTCATCTACCCCCGTGTCCTCCTGTGTCAGGACAAGAGAGACTCCCTCTGCCCACTCCCCCCACATTCACCCCTCTCAGCTGAGCTCCTTGGATTCCCTGCTGTCAGCGTGTGGCTTTTGTTCCTGGGTCCCAGCGTCGCTCATGGCTTCTCTGCACTTTTCTACCCATTTATAAATGCTGCTGTCGCTGGGGGATGGGGAAAGCAGTGGGGGCAGCAGTGGGCTGGGCTGGGGATGGGGAAAGGAGTCTGTCTTTGTTTGTCCTTTGAAATAATAAAGTAGAATTGAGTTTCTACTACTCTCAGTGTCCTTTGATTTGCATTAACTGGCTACCGGCTCCTGAGTTACACAACGCAAACATGGTCTGCAGTGGATGGAAATGCACAGTGAGGTCATAGAATATCAGGATTGGAAGGGACCTCAGGAGGTATCTACTCCAACCCCCTGCTCAAAGCAGGACCAACCCCAACTAAATCATCCCAGCCAGGGCTTTGTCAAGGCTGACCTTAAAAACCTCTAAGGAAGGAGATTCCACCACCTCCCTAGAGAACCCATTCCAGTGCTTCACCACCCTCCTAGTGAAAAAGTTTTTCCTAACATCCAACCTAAACCTCCCCCAGTTCAACTTGAGACCATTACATCCCCAACACCCCCTTCTCTTTCTCTCCAGACTATTCTTTTAACCATTTCGTGTCCCTTTTAATCTCTAGGCTCCCAGCAGTGACAAAACAGCTGTGATGGTACTGCCTGGGGCCTGGAAGTGAGCCATTGTTTTGGACTTGTTCCCAAAATGATTTGTTGGGAGGCTTCTTATGTATAGCTACCACTGCGAACAGTATAGATCCATCCTCTTTGAAATCCCTGGGCCCCTGGGCATGGACCCCTTGGCCTCACGTCCCTGCTGGGGGCCGGGGGTGACGCCACAAGACATGAATAAGAGCCAGACCCCCCGGCCAGACCCAGGGACTCCAGCTCGCCAGGGCCCAGGAGGCGCTGGGCGGAGCGAGCCGGGGCCCAGCCCAGCAGCAGGAGTGAATTGCGGGCGCTGCCTTGCCAGCCCCCCGGGCCTCGGCTGCTGCCGCTGGGGCCCCCCGAGCCCTGGCTGCGGGCGGGGGAGGGACATTCCCGCTGCCCTGCCCCCCCCGAGAGACTCTCCCTGGGCAGAGACCCCGGCCCGGCCCCCCTGACTGGGACCCTGAGCCCCCCCGGCAGTGCCCCACGTGGGGAGAAGGGGAGAACTGCCCCCCGCAGGGAGCTGCTCCCGGTGCAGCCTGTGCGGGGCGGGGGGCCCAGGCTGCTCCCAGCGGGGTGAGCTGCGAGTCCCGGCCTCGGGCAGAGGGAAGCGGCTGCAGCGCCCAGGGTTTGCAGGGGGTGGGGGCGGGGCAGCGACATGTGGGGAGCCGGGGGGAGGGGGAAGGGTTGTGGGAGGGGGCAGGAATTGGGGAACAGGGATGCAGGAGGGGGGTGACCAGGGATGTGGGAGGGGGCAGGAAGGGGGAGGGGGAAGGGTGATGTGGGAAGGGGCGGGAGAGGAGTGATGGGGGATCTGGGAGGGGGCAGGAATTGGGGAACAGGGATGTGGGAGGGGGGTGAGCAGGGATGTGGGAGGGGCAGGAGGGGGAAGGGGAATGTGGTAGGGGGCGGGAGGGGGGTGACCGGGGATGTGGGAGGGGGCAGGAATTGGGGAACAGGGATGTGGGAGGGGGCGGGAGGGGGGTGCCCGGGGATGTGGGAGGGGGTAGGAATTGGGGAACAGGGATGTGGTAGGGGGTGACCAGGGATGTCGGAGGGGGGTGACCGGGGATGTGGGAGGGGGTAGGAATTGGGGAACAGGGATGTAGGAGGGGGAGGGAGGGGGGTGACCAGGGATCTAGGAGGGGGCAGGAATTGGGGAACAGGGATGTGGGAGGGGGGTGAGCAGGGATGTGGGAGGGGCCGGAAGGGGGTGAGCAGGGATGTGGGAGGGGGTAGGAATTGGGGAGCAGGGATCTGGGAGAGGGCAGGAATTGGGGAACAGGGATGCAGGGGGCGGGAGGGGGCCGGGGGATGTGGGGCGCTGGAAGGAGGCTGGGGGAACACACAGGTATCGGGGCAGGGGGAGAATTCTGGGGCTCAGGGGAGCAGAGCTGGACTAGAGGGAAACTCTGAGTGTCCGATAAAGGGAAGAAAAGGGGGGATGTGGGGGAGGGGCTGTGGGGGGGCTGGAGGGAGACTATGGAGCAAGCAGAGACTGGCTGGGGAGGGCAGAGCCAGAGGGCAGGAGGAGGGAGGGGGATGGGCAGAGATACAATGGCAGCTCCCCCAGCCCATGGGGTAGGAGATTGGGAGGGGCTGCCCCGCCCAGCAGCCACTGGGAAGCTTTTTCCCTAGACATGGTCAAACCAGGGATATCAAAGGTGAACCAGGAAGTACTGGGTTTACTGGTTTGCTTACCGGTTAACCGGACCTTGCCAGTTAACCCCGCCGACCGGCCAGCCCCCCTGGGCCAGAAGAGTCCCGGCCGCAGTGGGCTGGGGGGTGTGGGGCAGCCCCACGCCGGTGGGCAGGCAGGATCCCGGACAGAGCCACGCTGGAGTGGCTCCAGCCCTGTCTGCGGCAGCCATGGCGGCCTAGAGCAGACCCTGCCGTACCTGCTGCCCTGTGCCGGCCCGCTGGAGAGACCTGAGGTAAAACGGTTAACGAGTTAAATGATATAATTCTAACCGGTTAATCGTTTTAACCAATATTTACATCCCTAGGTCAAACAATCATGGGGGGGGGGCATCAGACTTCCCGCTAAGGGCTCAGAATTTGCAAATATCCCCCCACCCCCTATGCGCGCACACGCCCCCTGCTCCTAATTTACTCTTTGTTTGGTTAAGACAGTCTCATTATTTGGGGATCTTACTCCTGGATGATAAATGTTTGGGGCTGACAGGACTGAACAGGGTCCCTCTCCGATTTCTGTGTCAACCAGAGTCACCTCTAGCAACAGCAGGAAGGGCGTTCACCTCCCAGTTGTTTTGGTTTGATTCTGGTTCAGTTCCATTCAATACGTTTGGTTTCATTTCTGGTTCAAGGCCACTGAAAGAAACAAAAATAGAAGTTCAGTTACTGGTTTAAATCCTATTTCAAATTTAGTGGAGGTAAATCCAGCTGCAATTCAATATTGGAAACTGTTTAGATTTTTGATTATTTATTTATTTGGTAACTTTAACTTTACATGAGTTTCCCTAGTGTTTTTGTGTTGTCAAATATACATGATTATTTTTTCCTAAACAGTCTGTTTGAGAAACCTAAAAAACCATATTTAAACATTTGCTTTGTTATACAGGACCTCTGCAGTGAAAGGACACATTGGAGGCCCGGAAATTGTCTTTTGACGCTCACTTGTGTTATGGAACTGCCAGTATGAATTTTGCTAGTTGATTTAGCGTGGGCGTGACATTTTTCAGCTGTTCCCAGTAGTTCAATATGTTTTCTTTCTTATGGAGACGTGGCCCATCTGTGAATGAATCAGGAATTGGCCCAATCCTTTTTTGAGCTTTCCATCATCCAGATATCGCTTCCTTTTTAGAGATTTCACAAGCGTTCAGAAGACATTCCAATTCATCTTTCAGTTTCAGACGTGTCTGACATTGATTCTCTGACATCATTCTTTCTGACTCAAGCATTTCCATCTTCATCCACTTTTTGGTGTCATGAAATTTTGCCTTGACTTTGTCCTCTGCTGACAGTGGGGGTTGATGTCTAGGATCAAGATATATGTGTGAGAGAAACAGATCTCTCTGGGGTAGGGGTGGGTATCAGCCAGTGCCGCGGAGGGGGCTGGCGGGAGGCTTCAGTGGGGAAGGGAGTTTGGAGCTTGAACCCTGCCTCAAGTGGGGCAACTGGAGGGAGGAGCTGCCCCAGGGGTGGGGATGATGGGAGGAGGCATGTCAAGGAGAGAGGTTTGGGGAGCCGTTACCTTTGCCCTTGGACTTGAAGAATTATTATGAACTTCAGGGCCCAGGGAGCATCCAACCACTTCTCTCCCCAGGGGTATCTCAGAGATGGATCATCTACCTCTTGGCCTCCTTCTGCCTCCCATGGTGTGCAGGCAGCTCCCAAGGTTTCCCTCTCCCTCCCTGCTCTTTTGGGCTGGTCCCCTTCTCTTCTCATTGTTCTGGGGCCATCACTAGCCCGCTACTCTGTTGTCTTCTCTTCAAATGAAAATAAGATCTCTGTAGGTTATTATTTTTTTTTTTATATAATGAGCTTTAAAAATGCTGAATCTTTCTTTTAACTGGTAACACACACACACACACACACACCGCCCTTTTTTTTGGTTCAGTTCTGGTTCAGTCGGTAAAACAAATGCATGGGTGAGATTCGGTTCTGGTTCATGTACAAAATCCCGGGTTGAACTGGGTCTCCGGTTCCGCTATGAGTCCAGAGGGGCAAATGAGATCAGCATCAGCCTGACTGTCCCTGGGGGCTGCGGGGGCAGCGCAGGGAGGCTTGGTCGTTAGCTGCCCCCAGCAGAGGCTCTGGTCATTGCTCAGGCCGAGGAGTCGGTGTCCGTCTCTCTCTGAGCTCAGGATACTAGAGGCCTGGAGCTCGCAGGGCTTCCTGGGGCAGAGGCTGCTGCCTCTGCTGGGATCTGGGGGCCTGGGCTGAGGAGCTGCTGCTGCCGAGTGGGGTCTGTGCTGGGACAGACCATCACTATGATCCCAGACCAGCTGTGCCCAGCCAAGGGGGGACTTTCTCCTGGGTCTGCAACTATCCCCCTGGGGCAGCCCTGGGCTCTGCTGGTATCAGCTCCTGAGCCAGAGACTGCAGGTGATACGAGAGATCTGGGGTAAGTGCTGGGCCCAGGCAGGAAAGTGACTCTGCAGAAATGGCTCCTGCTCGCCCCATCTCTGCCCCGAGTGTCTGCGCGGCGCAGAGCTGCTGCCCCAGCGCTCCCAGGCTCACCCCGTTAGCAGTGGCTGTAGCTATTGGCGAGGAAACGCCCACGGGAATGCAGGACAGTGACCGGCTCTTCGTGCAGGAGGGAGAGGGGAGAGACTGGGCGGGGCAGCTGGAGCAATCAGTGGGGAGGGGCAGTGACTTTCCTGGGAGAGGGGAGGGGCAGAGAGAGAAAAGCCAGTTCCTGCCTCTGCCTGGTCCCTGCGCTGCTGAGGGAATGGGGTGTTCTGTGGACAGTGTCGGGGGATCCCCCAAAGGGGCTCCTTTGATTCTGCTCTTTTCTGGCGTTTGGCTCAGAGACTCTGTTCCTGGGAGAGTGTAATAGCGTCTGGTGGGTTTCGTCCTGGGGGAGAGGTCGGGTCTGTGCTGTAATAGCGTCACTGAGGCGTCTCCCAGCATGGCAGAGTCTAGAGTGTCTGTCTGCAAGGACAGAGCCTGGGGGAATCGGGGTGTGAAATGGACTAACACTAATTCAGAAACCTCCCGAATTTCCCTTCTCATCCTGACAGGCTGCAGAATAACGACCCCGTTTTGCTCCAGACCGTCCCATCTTCCTAGGGGCCGGGGAAGGGAAATGGCTGTGGTGGATCCAGCTCAGGTAGGGGATTTTGGGGGAGGTGCTGGGGAGGGTTGTTGTAGAGGGGGAGGGTCATGAAATCATAGAGTTCACAGTTCTAAGGAAGGGTAGAAGGGAGTACAGCAAAATAGAGACAATGGATTTCAGGAAGGCGGATTTTGCTAAGCTCAGAGAGCTGATAGGTAAGGTCCCAGGGGAATCAAAACTGAGGGGAAAAACAACTGAGGAGAGTTGGCAGTTTTTCAAAGGGACACTATTAAGGGCCTGAAAGCAAGCTATTCCGCTGAGTAGGAAAGATAGGACATGTGGCAAAAGACCTCCTTGGCTTAACCACGAGATCTTGCATGATCTAAAAAATAAAAGGAATCATATAAAAAATGGAAACTAGGACAGATTACAAAGGATAAATATAGGCAAACAACACAGGAATGCAGGGGCAAGATTAGAAAGGCAAAGGCACAAAATGAGCTCAAACTGGCTACGGGAATAAAGGGAAACAAGAAGCCTTTTTATCAATACTGTCGGAGAAAAACACAGTTCTCACTCTTTGGTTGGGTACAGCAAAGTCAGATACTTTATTCTCTCTCTATCAATTGCATAGAGGGAGAGAGTGCACTAGGACACAGGGTCTCCCCCTCCTAGGCAGGTCTCTCCCAGGTAAACAATTGCAGCAAGCATTTATACCTTTTGTTACAGACAATAATGAGCAACAGCTGCATTTTGTTTATACATAGGTCATCCTGATATCTTATTTTCCTCACTTGTTTAGACTCTAGTCTACATACAATATTATCTACACAAGGTCGCAACAACTTCTCACACAGTTCTTTACCACTCTCCTCACACAATCCTTGCTTCTACAAATCTCGCGTTATTAGGGTTACAGTTAGCCTAACTCTTGCTAACAAACTGTCATGCATTGCAATCCCCTTCCTGTCCGTTCTTTCTCTGCTTCCACAATACATTAGAAGCAAGAGGAAGACCAAGGACAGGGTAGGCCCACTGCTCAGTGAGGAGGCAGAAACAGTAACAGGAAACTTGGAAATGGCAGAGATGCTTAATGACTTCTTTGTTTTGGTCTTCACCGAGAAGTCTGAAGGAATGACTAACATAGTGAATGCTAATGGGAAGAAGATAAAAGGTTTAGAAGATAAAATAAAAAAAGAACAAGTTAAAAATCACTTAGAAAAGTTAGATGCCTGCAAGTCACCAGGGCCTGATGAAATGCATCCTAGAATACTCAAGGAGTTAATAGAGGAGGTATCTGAGCCTCTAGCTATTATCTTTGGAAAATCATGGGAGACAGGAGAGATTCCAGAGGACTGGAAAAGGGCAAATATAGTGCCCATCTCTAAAAAGGGAAATAAAAACAAGCCAGGAAACTACAGACCAGTTAGTTTAACTTCTGTGCCAGGGAAGATAATGGAGCAAGTAATCAAGGAAATCATCTGCAAACACTTGGAAGGTGGTAAGGTGATAGGGAATAGCCAGCATGGATTTGTAAAGAACAAATCATGTCAAACCAATCTGATAGCTTTCTTTGCTAGAATAACGAGTCTTGTGGATAAGGGAGAAGCGGTGGATGTGGTATACCTAGACTTCAGTAAGGCATTTGATAGGGTCTCGCATGATATTCTTATGGATAAACTAGGCAAATACAACTTAGATGGGGCTACTATAAGGTGGGTGCATAACTGGCTGGATAACCGTACTCTGAGAGTAGTTATTAATGGTTCCCAATCCTGCTGGAAAGGTATACCAAGTGGGGTTCCGCAGGGGTCTGTTTTGGGACCGGCTCTATTCAACATCTTCATCAACGACTTAGATATTGGCATAGAAAGTACGGTTATTAAATTTGCAGATGATACCAAACTGGGAGGGATTGCAACTGCTTTGGAGGATAGGGTCATAATTCAAAATGATCTGGACAAATTGGAGAAATGGTCTGAGGTAAACAGGATGAAGTTTAACAAAGACAAATGCAAAGTGCTCCACTTAGGAAGGAACAATCAGTTTCACACATACAGAATGGGAAGAAACTGTCTAGGAAGGAGTACGGCAGAAAGGGATCTAGGCGTTATAGTGGACCACAAGCTAAATATGAATCAACACTGTGATGCTGTTGCAAAAAAAGCAAACATGATTCTGGGATGCATTAACAGGTGTGTTGTGAGCAAGACATAAGAAGTCATTTTTGCACTCTACTCTGCGCTGGTTAGGCCTCAACTGGAGTATTTTGTCCAGTTCTGGGCACCACATTTCAAGGAAGATGTGGAGAAATTGGAGAGGGTCCAGAGAAGAGCAACAAGAATGATTAAAGGTCTTGAGAACATGACCTATGAAGGAAGGCTGAAAGAATTGGGTTTGTTTAGTTTGGAAAAGAGAAGACTGAGAGGGGACATGATAGTAGTTTTCAGGTATCTAAAAGGGTGTCATAAGGAGGAGGGAGAAAACTTGTTCAGAAAACACTGAAATAAACTGCCTTGGGAGGTTGTGGAATCTCCATCTCTGGAGATATTTAAGAGTAGGCTAGATAAATATCTATCCGGGATGGTCTAGACAGTATTTGGTCCTGCCATGAGGGCAGGGGACTGGACTCAATGACCTCTCGAGGTCCCTTCCAGTCCTAGAATCTATGAATCTATGAAGGAGGCAACAACCTGTCATGTGTGATCTAAGGAGCAGGAAAAGAATCTGGGAATTACCTTTTGTAAAATCTCATCTTCTTTCGAAAACCTGTGGAAATAGCTGATTCAAGAAGTTGTTGACAGATGGATAGTACGCGTCTATCAGCTCCTGGGTTCACCAGCCATTGTCAACCAAGCAAGTTGGCAGACTGAAGGCAGGGCAAGAATGCTGAACCAGAACGGTCTTTGCTCTTGTCACACATGACATCACAATAAACTTATGCATGCACACACACACATAGACATTCAGACAGAGGCTGGTACCATTAGCAACACTGAGAGACTCAGCCAAAATCTCTAGGAATTTTGATTTCTGGGAGGGGCTGCACAAAGGACTGATACTTTGCATGTACAGAATATATCACATTGTACCTGGGGAGTCACAAAGTAGTTTACAAACTTGAATTCAAGGAGCCTGACAGCTGCCCTGAGCAGGACCAGGTGAAGGTGGGGCTGTACTGAGGGCTCTGCGAGCTGCAGCGGGATGTGCTGGACTGGGTTTCACTCTGGTGGAGCAGGTGAGATGGTCTGGGGGCCAGTGAATTGGAGGAGGGGCTACCACCCCAGTGGCTGAAGCCCGGAGCACTGACCCCCTCACGCCTCTTGTGGCTGAAGTCCAGAGCCCCAACATCCCTCCCTGCCCTCCTGTGGATGAGTCGCAGAGCCCAGACCCCCCCACTCCCCTCCACCTCCCCAGCGGCTGAAGCTTGGAGCCCTGATCCCCCCCCATGGCAGCCGAAGACCAGGTCTCTTCCCTTCATCTCTCTTGGTGGCTTGAGCCTGGACACAAGCCCGGAGTCCTCCCTCCCCGCCTCTGCCCTGGGTGCTATAGCCCGGATCCTGGAGTCTCTACCCAGTTGTGGGAGACCAGAGCCCCAAACCCAGAGCTTCCCCCTCCATCGATCAATCCTGGAGCTCTGAGCCCATCCCCACCCCCGGGAGTTGTTTCGGAAGATGGTACACACCTATGTAGGGCCCTATGAAATCTCTTTTATTATTGGGGATTTTCCAATTTAGTATTTTCTGAGTTTTGTCCTTTCCATTTCTTAAAAAGTAATTCCGTCTTTATGGTTTTTGTGTTAATCACAATTGTTTGATACACTGACCACAGTTAAGTAGCTTTACTATAAATGCACACAAATGTTCAGAAATGGCTTGCAAGGGGAGAAACTGATTTTACTAAAAGAATCCTACAATTTAAACAAAACTTCCTGCAGATGCCCAGTGTACGGTAAAAGTGACATTTTTAACTCACCTTTTAAAGTAGCCGTCAGTAACACAACCAACTGACATTGCTGAACAGTGACACTACAGTCCACAGCAGTGTGTGTGTGCATGAGGGAGGGAGGTTGTGGGGGGAGTGGAGTGTGTGTGTGTGTGTATGTGTGTTGGGGGAGAGTATGTATGGGTGTGTTGGGGAGTGGGGGAGGAGTGTGAGTGTGTGGGTGGAAGTTTATGGGGCGCAGTGGAGGTGAGGGTGGGGGTGTGTGTGGGTGGAAGTTTGTGGGGGCAGTGAATGTGTGGGTGGGGGTGGGCGTGGAAGTTTGTGGGGGGCAGTGTAGGTGAGTGTATGGGTGGGGGTGGAAGTTTGTGGGGGGCAGTGGAGGTGAGTGTGAGTTGGGGGGGTGTGTGGGTGGAAGTTTGTGGGGGCAGTGGAAGTGAGTGTGTGTGTTGGGGGAGTGTGTGGGTGGAAGTTTGTGGGGGGCAGTGGAGGTGAGTGTGTGGGTGGGGTGGCCGTGGGTGGAAGTTTGTGGGGGCAGTGGAGGTGAGTGTGTGTGTGTGTGTGGGGGGGGTGGAAGTTTGTGGGGGCAGTGGAGGTGAGTGTGTGGATGAGGGTGGGCGTGGGTGGAAGTTTGTGGGGGCAGTGGAGGTGAGTGTGTGGGTGGGGTGGGCGTGGGTGGAAGTTTGTGGGGGCAGTGGAGGTGAGTGTGTGGGTGGGGGTGGGTGGAAGTTTGTGGGGGCAGTGGAGGTGAGAGTGTGGGTGGGGTGGGGGTGGGTGAAAGTTTGTGGGGGCAGTGGAGGTGAGTGTGGGTGGGTGTGTGTGTGGGTGGAAGTTTGTGGGCGCAGTGGAGGTGGGTGTGACTGTGTGTGTTGGGGCAGTCAGGAGGCCGGGGGAGCTGGAGCTGCCTGAGCAGGGCTGAGCTGAGGGGAGAGGAGCAGCCCAGGGAGCCGCGTGGGGGGCAGAGCAGCAGCAGCCGTGTGGGGGCAGAGTGGGGCTGGGGCTGGAGCCCTCTGGAGCCAGGTGCGGGGAGCAGCTGGGCAGAGTGTGGGGGTCCCTGGGCAGCGGGCCCAGCACAGGGAGACCCCACCAGTCAAGAGGCCTTGCAGGCCGTACTGGGAGGGGTATTGTAACGCCCGCGGGGGGGGAGGGGCCCTGCCACCTAGACCCTGAGGGCGTGTGGCCACCGCCAGAGCGAGTGTCCGACCCGCGGCGTCCCTGCAGCATAGCCAGGGCCTGGCCAGGGGCCTGGGACGTGTGAGGAACAGACTGTGAACTGCCCTGACATTCCAGCCACAGCTGTTTGGGGTCCCCCGTGCCACAGAGCGGGGTGACGGCTTTTCCTTTCACCTTCCCCAGTTTCTCCTTGTTTTTAATGACTTGCTGTTTAATAACTTGTGTTTGCTTTGAACTATATGCGATGATCAATGGGTCAGGGAAGCGTCCGGAGCAGAGAGAGTACCCCGGAGTGGAGACACCCGAGCCCTGTCCTAAGTACAACAACCAGATTGGGGGTCGAGCCCCAGGAATCCTGGGCCCAGCCTTGTCTGGGTTACGAGGACTCTGCCACACGAGAGTAGAAGGGGTGTCCTGGAGTCAGGCGGGCCTCTGGGTGAAGGGAGTGGGAGCGAGGACTCAGATCCTTTCGCCAGCCAATTCCACAGAGGTAGTGTATGAGCCAGGAAAGGTCCCCACGATAGCGGGACCATTCCCCCGCTTACATAGGCCTGGACACAGAATGCCTTTAGCTGTGGATTGCACTGCAGATCTGATTGGCTGTAAATCCTGGATACCTCTGGCAACATGAGACCACATGAACTGGTCCTTTCCTATGGTCTGGCTCTGGTGAGGTAAGACTAAAAGGTCTTTTCACGGTTGGACCAGGACAGACTCTGGGGAGTGCATTATTCTCCTCAGCACTTCCATTCTGTAGTGCCCTGACAGCAAGATCCCAGGTGAATGTGTGGGTTACTCTCCCTGGCAGGGTCAGGTTTTCTGTTCAGTTTTTAATGACTGAAATGCTTTTCTCTTCTTTGTAACCTAGGCACATGGTTGGACTCCAATCGCAGAGCGGAAGCAGAAAATAGTCACCATTCCCCGGAGATGCCCAGCTAAAGAGGGAACTTTTCAGTAAGAGCTCCCTGCTGGTTCACACATGCATGTAGACAGCGTCCATGCGGGTGTCTGTCAGTGAGGTTTCTCTGTCTGTTCTGTCAAATGTTTGCCTACTTGTTTTCTGGCTGGTGCCGGCTGAAAGGATTTCGTATCCGAGGAAGGACGTATCCTCCTTGTTAGCAAACAAACAAAGCAGCACATTTCATGTCCAGATTATATTAAGGGTACGTCTTCACTTACATCCGGGTCCGGATGTAAGCAATCGGCTTTCTGAGTTCGATTTATCGCGTCTGGTTAAGACGCGATAAATCGATCCCGGATCGATCCCGGAAGTGCCCCGGATCGATCCCGGAAGTGCTCGCCTTCGACGCTGGTACTCCAGCTCGGCGAGCGGAGTACGCAGCATCGACGGGGGAGCCTTCCTGCCGCGTCTGGACCGTGGTAACTTCGGACTAAGGTACTTCGAATTCAGCTACGTTATTAACGTAGCTGAATTTGCGTACCTTAGTCCGAAGTGGGGGGGTTAGTGTAGACCTGGCCTAAGTCGTAAATCGACATTGTGATGGTTCCCCACCAAGGAAAGTTACCCCGTCTTTAGGAAAATGACTGAAGTACGAATGCCAAACACAATTCCAATAGAGGATTCAAAGCAAGGTTTTCTGCATGGTGATTAAAGGCTTTAATTTAAATCAGTCCACCCTGAGGTGAGCAATTAAGAGTTGTTATCTTCACTGAAGGCAGTTGAGGTCTAAGCCCTTGGTTCTGTCTGAATGGAAATTCGTTCCATTTACTAATCCGGTTTCAGGAGCATTGTGTGGGGTGCAAGGAGAGGCCAGTGCCATGAGGACAGATGGCTTTGGATGTAAAGGTCGCCGGCAGCACCTGTAACACCTCCCCCCCAACGTGCCCTCGCTTGTCCTGGCTCTGGAGCTGCGGCTGGAGCGGGGCTCGGGTCAAACCCTTTGGCGCTGAAGCCCAGTGTTGACATCTCGCTCTCGGGGGCCCAGACTGACCCAGCCACAATCCCCGCGCGGGGCGAGCTCTGTCTCCCGTGGCCGTGGGGAGCGTCTCGGGGAGAAGCGGATGCTTGCATTGGATTTTACACAAAGACCTTTCAGAAGAGCCCTAGACGGTGTCTGAGCTGGCTCGGATGAGGCAGCAAGGGGCAACGCAGCCTGAGCCAGTGAAACTGCCAATCCCCCAGGGAGCAGTGGAAGCAGGTCCAAGCCGTAGCAAAGAGCGGTTCCTGACGGGAGACGGGAAGCAGGCAGATTGCACCTCTGTGGGACAGAGAGTGTCTGTTTGTTCTGTATGTGGACGGCACCTGGCACAATGGGGCTGGTCCCTGAGTGGGGCCTGTACACAATGCTAATAAAAGAAGGGGATTTGTTGGATTACTCTAAATCCCGAGTGGAAAGGTGGAGGTGACAGGGGCAAGCCCTGGACAGATGGGATCTGCCCAACCAAGGCAGCATGTGCAGGACGGGGAAGGGGAAAGGCCATTGGAAGTGTTTCCACAGAAGCAAAAAAATCAGGGAACCAGCCCAACCATGGTGGAGTGAGGCTGTTCCCTGGGCTAGATCTCCACAGACAGCAGTCATGGGAAGGCTGGGAGGGATGGCCTGGATTCACTTTGGATTGGCTCCAGTGTAAATGAGACGAGAATTGTCCCAGAAGGGCCCAGGTACAAGAGTGACAGACACTGTAGGTGGAGCCTGTGAATAAAAAAATTAGGTGCATTATAAAACAGTAGTAAAATAATCCCCCTGCTCCCCTTCTGCTGATGGGTGACCCCAAGTCTGACCTTGTACCTGTCCATGGGGCATCATCACTGAATGGGGGAGCTGTTAACGAGGCACCACAGGGATTGGCTGTAGCCCCCTCACTATTCAACTTTGTAATTAACCATCTGGAAGTAAATATAAAATCACTGCTGATAAAGTCTGTGGCTAACACAGCTTGGAGGAGTGGTAAATAATGCTAATGATGGGGCAGTTGTACAGAGCAGCCTGGATAGTTTGATAAAATGGGATTAGTAAAACAAATGCAGTTTAATACAGCCAAAAGCCAGGCCCTATAGCTGGGAACGGAGGCTGGTGGCCACACCTAGAGCCTAGGGAACCGTAGCCTGGAAAGCAGGGACTATGAAAAGGATTTAGGGTCACAGAGGACAAACAGCTGAACCTGAGCTTCTGTGAGCTGCTTTCAGGTTAAGCCTGCAGCTTTGGGCAAGTAATTCGGACCCTGGGTCTGTGTTGGAGCAGACCGGCGTGTCTGGCTCAACAAGACAGGGTTCTGGGGTCCTGAGCTGCCAGGGCAGGAAAGCAGGGGCAGAAGTAGTCTTGGCACATTGGTTGGCAGCTCCCAAGGGGCTTTCTGTGATCCAACCCGTCACAAGGGACAAAACACTCCAATCCCTCCTGGTGGGAGGAGCCAGGTTTGCTCTTCAAATTCTGTCCTTGGTAGATGTCCAGGTCTGGGAATGTCCCACAACAGCATTTCTAATGGGAAGCTGGCTGCAGAACAATTAAACTGCTGAGAGCTCCTATG
Source organism: Emys orbicularis (assembly GCF_028017835.1). Lineage (NCBI taxonomy): Eukaryota > Metazoa > Chordata > Testudines > Emydidae > Emys > Emys orbicularis. The sequence goes on along the minus strand of NC_088700.1, from coordinate 27,346,737 downwards.
CAGGTGGGGTGGGAATTCAGTCTCTGTGTTCTGTCAGTGCAGCTAGAGCAATAGGAAAACCTCACCAGTCACTGTAGCAACTGTCTACTCCAAAGTACTACAGGAGCATCTTAAGTGTAGACAGCCTGAGAGTGAGACCAGATCTACCTCCAGTTGGCACTAGGGATGCGCCAGCACTGAGACTACAGCAATGACAACAGTTCAATGCTTCCGGAGTTGGCACGGAGATTCAAATCTATGTGGGAAGGCCCCAAGGGATTTCTAGTCCAGCACCTTAACCCCTCAGCCACAGCTACCTGATGGCCACTGGCTTCCCTACACTATGATTCTCTTAGTGAATTATCACTTCACATTGTTTGCTCAGACCAGCCTCCCCGGCCCACTCACTGCTGTGCGGGGCTGTAAGTGTGTCCATTGCTGGACAGCAGGAATTCCTGCCCATTTCCCTTCCGGCTGGAGCAGGATTGGAGTGTGTTTGTGTTAATGACATTGCTGTAGATTGTTGTTCGTTCCCCATCTTGACAATTCAGACAGTCCCTTTCCCATTCAGATCTCCAGCATTTCGTTCCAATAGCAGGGGTCCAGTTTTCTCTGGGGCACTGACATGTTTCAGGGGGTTGGTGAGTGAACTCAGCCTTGCATTCCATCCTTGATGGGGCGGGACAAGGGTGGTCAGTTTTGTTGGGCCAGCAAGTTGGCAACCCTAGATCCAGGGGAAACAAACACCCAACGAGGCTGGCCAGGGGCAGGACATCAGCTTGGAGGAGAGGGGTGGGGGTGGCAGTGACATCACAAAGGCCTGTTGCAGGAACTCGGCCTATTGGGCAAAGGTGGTGGGGAGGGGGTGACCTCACAGAGAGACCCTGACATCAGCCGGGCAGGGCCAGGCCAGTCTCTGAGACCCCCCCGGCTTTGCTGCCGCAAATCTCCTTCGTGAGGACTCTCCTCGAGGACTGAGAGAGAATTAGGATTCACGGATGTGAGCATGGGGAGGAACCTCTGTGGAGTTTTCTCCTTTCCTACCACTGATTGTGCCGAAAACAAACTTCCCTTTTCTAAGGTAAGAGGCCCAGAGAGGTTTGGAACCTGTTCAGTCTGATCCCCCTGGTGCAGGCAGCATTCTAGGCCCAGAAAACACTGGCTTAAGGTGGCCGAATTTGATTTCCTGCCTAGGACTTTGACGCTTAGAATCCCTGGGGACATTGGGGTTTATCCTTTTTGGTTTCCCTTTTCCTCTTTCCTCCCTCCTTTCTCCTCTTCTCTTGCTTCTTTTTCCCCTTTCCCCGGCTTCCCTCCCTCTACCAAGAAGGGGTGTGTGTGGAGTGTGGATGGGGTGGGGGGAGGTGAGGCTGGATCTGAGAGTGATCCCCTCTGATGGTGACCTGGGCCGTCCTTTGGGACATCTGGTGAGACCTCTCAGCCTCCCGCCCCTCAGAGTCTCAGTGCTGATTGGCCGAGCAGGGGGCTATCGCCAGCGAGGAGACTCAGGTCCTTTAGGCCTCTTTTCAAATCAGGCAAATAAGTCACAACCAATCCAATGTATGGGATTAATCTTGCTGCTTCCCTCCATTAATTGTCTCTTAGCAGGTCATGATTTCCTCTAATGGTCTAGGTCTTCTAAAATACTTGCTGAATAATTCCTATGAACCACTGTTGGTCTGTAGCTCACTTGAGAGCACTTTATTCTGATCAGTCACTGTATGAAATTCAAGATGTCTCAGATAGGTTGAAAGTCAGGAGCAGTGTTTCCTCACATTTTGTATGTCCGTGTGCGGAATGAATTTTGTGATGTGCACCAATATGTGGAATTTTGTTATGTGACACATCACCTGTATATTGCTGCACATCACAAAATTCATTCTGCACATGGACGGTGTGTGGCAGGGGTGAGGCTGAAGGGTTCAGAGTGTGGGAGGGGGCTGAAGTGGGGCAGAGGGTTGGGGTGCGGGCTTCGGGATGGGGCTAGGAATGAGGGGCTCAGGGCTAGGGCAGAGGGTTGGGGTGCAGGGGTTGAGGGCTCTGGCTGGGGGTGCGGGCTTTGGGATGGGGCTAGGAATGAGGGGCTCAGGGCTAGGGCAGAGGGTTGGGGTGCAGGGGGGTGAGGGCTCCGGCTGGGGATGCAGGCTCTGGGCTGGGGCTCGGAATGAGGGGTTTGGGGAGCAGGTTGCCCGAGGGAGAGAGGACTCCCCCCAGCCCTCTCTCACCACAGCAGCTCAGGGCCAGGTGAGAGAGCACCTGTCTCCTGGCCGCAGCAGCTCTGGTGGGGCTGGGCTGGGGCTGGGGGAGGGGACAGGATTTATTTTTCCTAAGTCAAAACGGGGAAGGGAAGGAGTTATGATTCAGTTTTTACCTTATAAACGTTGGTCCTGTCTAATATATAAGACACTATGGGAATAAGACACCATGTCATGTGGTGACATCACAAGAGCAGAGGGTGTGAGAACTGCAGCAACCGAGAGGGCAGGGGATTTAGAGTCAGATTGCTTCAAATGCTGCATTCGTCGACTGACATTTAACAGCAATGCTTAGCTAAGAGAATGGAGAAAGGAATTCTCTGCTAAAGATTCCACCTGCCCCTTTGGCCAACTCCACCCCTTCCCTGAACAGAGTGTGCCCTCAGAGCAGGGACGGGGCACGGGGCGGGGTAGGGGGCGAGGCCGGGGCACAGCGGGGCGGGGCTGGAGCAGGGGCGGGGCTGGGGCAGAGCGGGGCGGGGCTGGGGCTGGAGCAGGGACGGGGCATGGGGCGGGGCCGGGGGCGGGGCCGGGGCACAACGGGGCTGGACTGGAGCAGGGACGGGGCACGGGGCGGGGCAGGGGGTGGGGCCGGGGCAGGGCGGGGCTGGGGGCGGGACCGGGGCAGAGCGGGGTGTCCGTCCCCCGCGGAGGTTGGTTCGGCCCACCCCGCGCGGCTCGGGGGCCCTGGGGCGCTCAGCGGCGGTGCCCGGTCAGGTCTAAGTGGCACTTTCAGCCCCAGGACATCGCCGCCCGGCCCCGCGGCGTCGCTGTGCTCGTTCCCGGTCCCCCCGCTGCACCCGGGGCCGGTGCGCTCACGGGGGGCGGAGCATCCGCTTCTCCCCGAGACGCTCCCCACGGCCACGGGAGACAGAGCTCCCTGGGCTGCTCCTCTCCCCTCAGCTCAGCCCTGCTCAGGCAGCTCCAGCTCACACGGAGGACGGGAGCCCCGGTCTCCTGACTGCCCCAACACACACAGTCACATTCACCTCCACTGCCCCCACAAACTTCCACCCCCCCCACCCCGACACTCTCCTCCAGTGCCCCCACAAACTTCCACCCATCCCCACCCCCAAACTCACCTCCACTGCCCCCACAAACTTCCACCCCCCCCACCCCGACACTCTCCTCCAGTGCCCCCACAAACTTCCACCCATCCCCACCCCCAAACTCACCTCCACTGCGCCCCATAAACTTCCACCCACACACTCACACTCCTCCCCCACTCCCCAACACACCCATACATACTCTCCCCCAACACACACACACACACACTCCACTCCCCCCACAACCTCCCTCCCCCAATCACACACACAAAATGTCACTTTTACCGTACACTGGGCATCTGCAGGAAGTTTTGTTTAAATTATAGGATTCTTTTAATAAAATCAGTTTCTCCCCTTGCAAGCCATTTCTGAACATTTGTGTGCATTTATAGTAAAGCTACTTAACTGTGGTCAGTGTATCAAACAATTGTGATTAACACAAAAACCATAAAGACGGAATTACTTTTTAAGAAATGGAAAGGACAAAACTCAGAAAATACTAAATTGGAAAATCCCCAATAATAAAAGAGATTTCATAGGGCCCTACATAGGTGTGTACCATCTTCCGAAACAACTCCCGGGGGTGGGGATGGGCTCAGGGCCCCAGGCTTGATCGATGGAGGGGGAGCTCTGGGTTTGGGGCTCTGGTCTCCCACAACTGGGTAGAGACTCCAGGATCCGGGCTATAGCACCCAGGGCGGAGGCGGGGAGGGAGGACTCCGGGCTTGTGTCCAGGCTCAAGCCACCAAGAGAGATGAAGGGAAGAGACCTGGTCTTCGGCTGCCATGGGGGGGGGATCAGGGCTCCAAGCTTCAGCCGCTGGGGAGGTGGAGGGGAGTGGGGGCTCTGGGCTCTGCGACTCATCCACAGGAGGGCAGGGAGGGATGTTGGGGCTCTGGACTTCAGCCACAAGAGGGGTGAGGGGGTCAGTGCTCCGGGCTTCAGCCACTGGGATGATAGCCCCTCCTCCAATGCACTGGCCTCCAGACCCTCTCACCTTCTCCACCAGAGTGAAACCCAGTCCAGCACGTCCCGCTGCAGCTCGCAGACCCCTCAGTACAGCCCCACCTTCACCTGGTCCTGCTCAGGGCAGCTGTCAGGCTCCTTGAATTCAAGTTTGTAAACTACTTTGTGACTCCCCAGGTACAATGTGATATATTCTGTACATGCAAAGTATCAGTCCTTTGTGCAGCCCCTCCCAGAAATCACAATTCCTAGAGATTTTGGCCGAGTCTCTCAGTGTTGCTAATGGTACCAGCCTCTGTCTGACTGTCTATGTGTGTGTGTGTGTGTGTGTATGCATGCATAAGTTTATTGTGATGTCATGTGTGACAAGAGCAAAGACCGTTCTGGTTCAGCATTCTTGCCCTGCCTTCAGTCTGCCAACTTGCTTGGTTGACAATGGCTGGTGAACCCAGGAGCTGATAGACGTGTACTATCCATCTGTCAACAACTTCTTGAATCAGCTATTTCCACAGGTTTTCGAAAGAAGATGAGATTTTACAAAAGGTAATTCCCAGATTCTTTTCCTGCTCCTTAGATCACACATGACAGGTTGTTGCCTCCTTCATAGATTCATAGATTCTAGGACAGGAAGGGACCTCGAGAGGTCATTGAGTCCAGTCCCCTGCCCTCATGGCAGGACCAAATACTGTCTAGACCATCCCGGATAGATATTTATCTAGCCTACTCTTAAATATCTCCAGAGATGGAGATTCCACAACCTCCCTAGGCAGTTTATTCCAGTGTTTACTGAACAAGTTTTCTCCCTCCTCCTTACGACACCCTTTTAGATACCTGAAAACTGCTATCACGTCCCCTCTCAGTCTTCTCTTTTCCAAACTAAACAAACTCAATTCTTTAAGCCTTCCTTCATAGGTCATGTTCTCAAGACCTTTAATCATTCTTGTCGCTCTTCTCTGGACCCTCTCCAATTTCTCCACATCTTCCTTGAAATGTAAGTCTGGTTCACCATTGCTGGACAGCAGGAATTCCTGCCCATTTCCCTTCCGGCTGGAGCAGTATTGGAGTGTGTTTGTGTTAATGACATTGCTGTAGATTGTTGTTCGTTCCCCATCTTGACAATTCAGACAGTCCCTTTCCCATTCAGTCCCAAACATTTATCATCCAGGAGTAAGATCCCCAAATAATGAGACTGTCTTAACCAAACAAAGAATAAATTAGGAGCAGGGGGCGTGTGCGCGCATAGGGGGTGGGGGGATATTTGCAAATTCTGAGCCCTTAGCGGGAAGTCTGATGCCCCCCCCACGATTGTTTGACCTAGGGATGTAAATATTGGTTAAAACGATTAACCGGTTAGAATTATATCATTTAACTCGTTAACCGTTTTACCTCAGGTCTCTCCAGCGGGCCGGCACAGGGCAGCCGGGGCTGGGGTCCCACCGACCAGATACGGCAGGGTCTGCTCCAGGCCGCCATGGCTGCCGCAGACAGGGCTGGAGCCACTCCAGCGTGGCTCTGTCCGGGATCCTGCCTGCCCACCGGCGTGGGGCTGCCCCACACCCCCCAGCCCACTGCGGCCGGGACTCCTCTGGCCCAGGGGGGCTGGCCGGTCGGCGGGGTTAACTGGCAAGGTCCGGTTAACCGGTAAGCAAACCAGTAAACCCAGTACTCCCAATCTCCTACCCCATGGGCTGGGGGAGCTGCCATTGTATCTCTGCCCATCCCCCTCCCTCCTCCTGCCCTCTGGCTCTGCCCTCCCCAGCCAGTCTCTGCTTGATCCATAGTCTCCCTCCAGCCCCCCCACAGCCCCTCCCCCACATCCCCCCTTTTCTTCCCTTTATTGGACACTCAGAGTTTCCCTCTAGTCCAGCTCTGCTCCCCTGAGCCCCAGAATTCTCCCCCTGCCCCGATACCTGTGTGTTCCCCCAGCCTCCCTCCAGCGCCCCACATCCCCCGGCCCCCTCCCACCCCCTGCATCCCTGTTCCCCAATTCCTGCCCTCTCCCAGATCCCTGGTCACCCCCCTCCTACATCCCTGTACCCCAATTCCTGCCCCCTCCCAGATCTCTGGTCACCCCCATCCTACATCCCTGTTCCCCAATTCCTACCCCCTCCCACATCCCTGGTCACCCCCCTCCCACATCCCTGCTCACCCCCCTACCAAATCCCTGTTCCCCAATTCCTGCCCCCTCCCAGATCCCCGGTCACCCCCTTCCCACCCCCTACCACATTCCCCTTCCCCCTCTTACCCCCTCCCACATCCCCGGTCACCCCCCTCCCACATCCCTGCTCACCCCCCTCCCACATCCCTGTTCCCCAATTCCTACCCCCTCCCACATCCCCGGTCACCCCCCTCCCACATCCCTGCTCACCCCCCTACCAAATCCCTGTTCCCGAATTCCTGCCCCCTCCCAGATCCCCGGTCACCCCCCTCCCGCCCCCTACCACATTCCCCTTCCCCCTCCTGCTCCCTCCCACATCCCTGCTCACCCCCTCCCACATCCCTGTTCCCCAATTCCTGCCCCCTCCCAGATCCCTGGTCACCCCCCTCCTACATCCCTGTTCCCCAATTCCTGCCCCCTCCCAGATCCCCGGTCACCCCCCTCCCGCCCCCTACCACATTCCCTTTCCCCCTCCTGCCCCCTCCCACATCCCTGCTCACCCCCCTCCCACATCCCTGTTCCCCAATTCCTGCCCCCTCCCAGATCCCTGGTCACCCCCCTCCTACATCCCTGTTCCCCAATTCCTGCCCCCTCCCAGATCCCTGGTCACCCCCCTCCTACATCCCTGTTCCCCAATTCCTACCCCCTCCCACATCCCCGGTCACCCCCCTCCCACATCCCTGCTCACCCCCCTACCAAATCCCTGTTCCCCAATTCCTGCCCCCTCCCAGATCCCCGGTCACCCCCTTCCCACCCCCTACCACATTCCCCTTCCCCCTCTTACCCCCTCCCACATCCCCGGTCACCCCCCTCCCACATCCCTGCTCACCCCCCTCCCACATCCCTGTTCCCCAATTCCTACCCCCTCCCACATCCCCGGTCACCCCCCTCCCACATCCCTGCTCACCCCCCTACCAAATCCCTGTTCCCGAATTCCTGCCCCCTCCCAGATCCCCGGTCACCCCCCTCCCGCCCCCTACCACATTCCCCTTCCCCCTCCTGCTCCCTCCCACATCCCTGCTCACCCCCTCCCACATCCCTGTTCCCCAATTCCTGCCCCCTCCCCGATCCCTGGTCACCCCCCTCCTACATCCCTGTTCCCCAATTCCTGCCCCCTCCCAGATCCCCGGTCAGCCCCCTCCCGCCCCCTACCACATTCCCCTTCCCCCTCTTACCCCCTCCCACATCCCTGGTCACCCCCCTCCCACATCCCTGCTCACCCCCCTACCAAATCCCTGTTCCCCAATTCCTGCCCCCTCCCAGATCCCCGGTCACCCCCCTCCCGCCCCCTACCACATTCCCTTTCCCCCTCCTGCCCCCTCGCACATCCCTGCTCACCCCCCTCCCGCATCCCTGTTCCCCAATTCCTGCCCCCTCCCAGATCCCTGGTCACCCCCCTCCTACATCCCTGTTCCCCAATTCCTGCCCCCTCCCAGATCCCTGGTCACCCCCCTCCTACATCTCTGTTCCCCAATTCCTACCCCCTCCCACATCCCCGGTCACCCCCCTCCCACATCCCTGCTCACCCCCCTACCAAATCCCTGTTCCCCAATTCCTGCCCCCTCCCAGATCCCCGGTCACCCCCCTCCCGCCCCCTACCACATTCCCCTTCCCCCTCCTGCTCCCTCCCACATCCCTGCTCACCCCCTCCCACATCCCTGTTCCCCAATTCCTGCCCCCTCCCAGATCCCTGGTCACCCGCCTCCTACATCCCTGTTCCCCAATTCCTGCCCCCTCCCAGATCCCCGGTCAGCCCCCTCCCGCCCCCTACCACATTCCCCTTCCCCCTCTTACCCCCTCCCACATCCCCGGTCACCCCCCTCCCACATCCCTGCTCACCCCCCTCCCACATCCCTGTTCCCCAATTTCTGCCCCCTCCCAGATCCCCGGTCATCCCCCTCCCGCGCCCTGCATCCCTGTTCCCCAATTCCTGCCCCCTCCCACATCCCCGGTCACCCCCCTCCCGCCCCCTACCACATTCCCCTTCCCCCTCCTGCCCCCTCCCAGATCCCTGCTCACCCCCCTCCCACATCCCTGTTCCCCAATTCCTTCCCCCTCCCACATCCCCCGTCACTCCTCTCCCGCCCCCTCCCACATCACCCTTCCCCCTCCCCCTTCCTGCCCCCTCCCACATCCCTGGTCACCCCCCTCCTGCATCCCTGTTCCCCAATTCCTGCCCCCTCCCACAACCCTTCCCCCTCCCCCTGGCTCCCCACATGTCGCTGCCCCGCCCCCACCCCCTGCAAACCCTGGGCGCTGCAGCCGCTTCCCTCTGCCCGAGGCCGGGACTCGCAGCTCGCCCTGCTGGGAGCAGCCTGGGCCCCCCGCCCCGCACAGGCTGCTCCGGGAGCAGCTCCCTGCGGGGGGCAGGTCTCCCCTTCTCCCCACGTGGGGCACTGCCGGGGGGGCTCGGGGTCCCAGTCCGGGGGGCCGGGGTCTCTGCCCGGGGAGAGTCTCGGGGGGGGGCAGCGGGAATGTCCCTCCCCCGCCTGCATCCAGGGATCGGGGGGCCCCAGCGGCAGCAGCCGAGGCCCGGGGGGCTGGCAAGGCAGCGCCCGCAATTCACTCCTGCTGCTGGGCTGGGCCCCTGCTCGCTCCGCCCGGCGCCTCCTGGGCCCTGGCGAGCTGGAGTCCCTGGGTCTGGCCGGGGGGTCTGGCTCTTATTCATGTCTTGTGGCGTCACCCCTGGCCCCCAGCAGGGACGTGGGGCCAAGGGGTCCATGCCCAGGGGCCCAGGGATTTCAAAGGTGCCGGGCCGAGGGGATCGATCTGTGTTTTTAAATAAAAATGAAGATACAAAATGTCACTAGATCAGTCGATGCCACAACTTATGCCTAGTGGGTGACAGACCCCCCCGTCCCCCGCTGGTGCACACAGCCAGAGATGCTCCAAGGCCGACCAACAACCGTGGTCTGGTGCCACCCCACTACCCCGCCCACAGCCCCATGGGGCTTCCCCCCACAAGCCCCCAGGCCCCAATGTGGCCCACCACTCCACAATCCCCCACCGACTGTCCTCCTCGCCCCAAGCCAGGGTGCAGCCCCCCCACCCAGCTGTGCCACCCGACAGCCCCTCCCCCCACAGCCCCCCACAGCCATGCTGTGTCCCCCTGGGGGCAGCCATGCTGCTGCCCCTCACTACCTCCCAGCCCGACAGCCACAGCCATGCCATTGACCCAAGCCCCCGATCCAAGTCCCCTATAGCCTCTCCCTCCCGAGGACCCCTCCCAGACCCAGGCCCCATCCGTACAACCCAATCGCCCCCTGCCAACAACCCCCCTCTCCTCTCCCATAGCACCGATCCATCCCCTACCCTCCCACACCACACAGACCCCTCCACCTCCCAGCTGTGCCACCCCCCCACCCCGAGCCAGACCACCAACCCCGTCAGACACCCTCCCCTGCTGGTGCACCAAGGTCTCCCCAAGACCGACAACAGCTATGAATTAAAACCCCACAGTGTTTGTTGGGGCTACTGGAGCCGTGGGACCTACCTGGAGATGCTGAAATCTCACTCTTGTCTCTCTCCTCCTGCCCCCATCTCCAAGCCAGGCACTGGGCAGTTCAGTGGTGAAGTGATGAACTGATGATCATCAGTTTGTTTTATGATGGGGGGAGGGGGGAGGTTTAAACTATTTCCCTGGATCAAGTCTCCCTTGGTGTAGTAAGTGAAGGCCCTGATAAAGGCTCAGTATGAGGCCTGAGGCCTGAACTAAAGTAATGGTCAAGACTTTGCTAACATAAAGCAAAGTTAAGCTGTGAGCAAGAGGCAGGCCCTGCTCACAGAAGCTGGCAAGGAAAGGGCTGATGTTGCATAAATATATATCCACTTAGCATAGTTACAGTATAAACATGGTACCAAGACACACTATACCGAAACATTCCACAGATAACATGGAACAGGCCGACAGATCCCAATGACAGGGGCAAAAGGGTAAAATGATGGATAGAGTTGTTTTGATCCAACCAACAGGTACAAGGTGCGAGGCGGCACTTTACTACGTAGGGAGGTTGTACCTTGCTACGTGGAGGGGTTGCACCTGAATACGTCAGGAGTGATGTGTAACTTGTTTGTACCCGTGTATAAGAATGTATCCCTGGGGTGGTGTCTTTGTCCGGCCACGGGGGCAGTGGAAAGTCCCGCCACTGAGCCGGGTCCTTGCCAAGAGGCACTTTCTCGTAGTATGCCCGGTAGACTAAGTAATCTACGGGGAACTGCCATTGTGTCCGAGATCGCAATAAACCTAGTCGAAGTGACTTTGCATCTTACTAGACTCTGTGGTTATTGGGGGTTCTCTTCGGGTTTGCTGGGTCAGCTATCTGCGCAGAGCTGGGGCAGCACAAAGAGGGAATACAGCACGCAGCCGAGTGATATCAACACAGGAGAAAGCAGAGCACCACACCGGTAGCATCTGACAACACTTGGCAGCTCAGTCACCATTTCAGCTAGAGCAGAGCTGGGCACTGGGCCACCCGGGACCTTTAACACCACAGCCCTGGGGAGGGGGTGCTGAGATGGACCATCCAGTGAGGAACACAAGTCCTTCTACCCTCCACCACACCCTAGTTTGGAACTGCTGCTGACGGCTCCCCCCCACCCGTGGTAACTTTTATCCCCTCTGCCTCCCTCTATCTGGGGGTTTTCCCTTCTGCACCTACCTGGCAGGGCAGGCCGCCCCCCACCCCAGTCTGAACCCCTGAGCTTGTCCCAGTTTTGTCCCTCTGCCCATCCCTCCCCTCCGATTTCCCCCCTTCAGGGGGATTTTCCCTGCCTTTGAGTGCAGGGAGCAGATTCTGATGGCGCGTGAGGGCAGCAACTTGCAGATGTTACTGAGCATGTGAGAAGAACATTAGAAGATAAGAACGGTCAGACTGGGTCAGACCAAAGGTCTATCTAGCCCAATGTCCTGTCTGCTGACAGCGGCCAGTACCAGGTGCCCCAGAGGGAATGAACAGACAGGAATCATCCAGTGACCCATCCCCTGTCCCCCATTCCCAGCTTCTGACAGACAGAGGTTAGGGACACCATCCCTGCCCATCCCGGCTAACAGCCATTGATGGACCTGGCCTCCATGAACCCCTCTAGTTCCCCTTTGACCACAGGACCCGGCTCAGGAACAGTGAAGCTGCAAGTTCTAATAGGAAACCGCTTCTGATACAAGGGCAGCTCCTCTTCCTCCTCCCCTCCCATGGGGATGAGCAGCCCCCCCAACTGCCACTCTGCCCCAGCCTCCTTCAACCCATTGCTCCCTTCAGCCTCCCCCCAAATGTCCCCTTCCCCCCATCGCCCCCTTCAGCCTCCTCCAACTGCCCCCCATCGCCCCGTTCAGCCTCCCCCAACTGTTCCCTTCCCCTCACTGTACCTGGTCACCTTCAGCCCCCGGTTACCCTCTTCAGCCTCCGGCAACTTCGCCCCACTGCCCTGGCTCCACCACTCTCAGGTTCCCTTCCCCCCAACCCTCTGCTTCCTTGCCATGGGTAAGAGGGGCAGAAAATGCTTTTGAAAAAACCTTTTGCAAAGTAAAAATAAAACAAACCAAACAACCCCCTCCCTTGCTTTGTGCTGGGTGCCCAGCTGTGGGCTTGTGTGTGTGTGTGTGTGGGGGGGGGTGTTGTTCTCAGCACACTCTGTTCAGGGAAGGGGTGGAGTTGGCCAAAGGGGCAGGTGGAATCTTTAGCAGAGAATTCCTTTCTCCATTCTGTTAGCTAAGCATTGCTGTTAAATGTCAGCCGACTAATGCAGCATTTGAAGCAATCTGACTCTAAATCCCCTGCCCTCTCGGTTGCTGCAGTTCTCACACCCTCTGCTCTTGTGATGTCACCACATGACATGGTGTCTTATTCCCATAGTGTCTTATATATTAGACAGGACCAAAGTTTATAAGGTAAAAACTGAAGCATAACTCCTTCCCTTCCCCGTTTTGACTTAGGAAAAATAAATCCTGTCCCCTACCCCAGCCCCAGCCCAGCCCCACCAGAGCTGCTGAGGCCAGGAGACAGGTGCTCTCTCACCTGGCCCTGAGCTGCTGTGGTGAGAGAGGGCTGGGGGGAGTACTCTCTCCCTCGGGCAACCTGCTCCCCAAACCCCTCATTCCAAGCCCCAGCCCAGAGCCTGCATCCCTAGCCGGAGCCCTCACCCCCCTGCACCCCAACCCTCTGCTCCAGCCCTGAGCCCCTCATTCCTAGCCCTACTGCAGAGCCCACACCCCCAGCCGGAGCCCTCTCCCCCTGCACCACAACCCTCTGCCCTAGCCCTGAGCCCCTCATTCCCAGCCCCACCCCAGAGCCCACACCCCAACCCTCTGCCCCACTTCAGCCCCCTCCCACACTCTGAACCCTTCAGCCTCACCCCTGCCACACACCGTCCATGTGCAGAATGAATTTTGTGATGTGCAGCAATATACAGGTGATGTGTCACATAACAAAATTGCACATATTGGTGCACATCACAAAATTCATTCCGCACACGGACATACAAAATGTGAGGAAACACCGCTCCTGACTTTCAACCTATCTGAGACATCTTGAATTTCATACAGTGACTGATCAGAATAAAGTGCTCTCAAGTGAGCTACAGACCAACAGTGGTTCATAGTAATTATTCAGCAAGTATTTTAGAAGACCTAGACCATTAGAGGAAATCATGACCTGCTAAGAGACAATTAATGGAGAGAAGCAGCAAGATTAATCCCATACATTGGATTGGTTGTGACTTATTTGCCTGATTTGAAAAGAGGCCAAAAGGACCTGAGTCTCCTCGCTGGCGATAGCCCCCTGCTCGGCCAATCAGCACTGAGACTCTGAGGGGCGGGAGGCTGAGAGGTCTCACCAGATGTCCCAAAGGACGGCCCAGGTCACCATCAGAGGGGATCACTCTCAGATCCAGCCTCACCTCTTTGTGAGGACCTCCCGCAATGAGAGCACCCCCCACCCCATCCACACTCCACACTCCACACACACCCCTTCTTGGTAGAGGGAGGGAAGCCGGGGAAAGGGGAAAAAGAAGCAAGAGAAGAGGAGAAAGGAGGGAGGAAAGAGGAAAAGGGAAACCAAAAAGGATAAACCCCAATGTCCCCAGGGATTCTAAGCGTCAAAGTCCTAGGCAGGAAATCAAATTCGGCCACCTTAAGCCAGTGTTTTCTGGGCCTAGAATGCTGCCTGCACCAGGGGGATCAGACTGAACAGGTTCCAAACCTCTCTGGGCCTCTTACCTTGGAAAAGGGAAGTTTGTTTTCGGCACAATCAGTGGTAGGAAAGGAGAAAACTCCACAGAGGTTCCTCCGCATGCTCACATCCGTGAATCCTAATTCTCTCTCAGTCCTCGAGGAGAGACCTCGCGAAGGAGATTTGCGGCAGCAAAGCCGGGGGGGTCTCAGAGACTGGCCTGGCCCTGCACGGCTGATGTCAGGGTCTCTCTGTGAGGTCACCCCCTCCCCACCACCTTTGCCCAATAGGCCGAGTTCCTGCAACAGGCCTTTGTGATGTCACTGCCACCCCCACCCCTCCCCTCCAAGCTGATGTCCTGCCCCTGGCCAGCCTCGTTGGGTGTTTGTTTCCCCTGGATCTAGGGTTGCCAACTTTCTGACCCAAGAAAACTGACCACCCTTGCCCCACCTCATCGAGGACGGAATGCAAGGCTGAGTTCACTCACCAACCCCCTGAAACATGTCAGTGCCCCAGAGAAAATTGGACCCCTGCTATTGGAACGATATGATGGAGATCTAAATGGGAAAGGGACTGTCTGAATTGTCAAGATGGGGAATGAACAACAATCTACAGCAATGTCATTAACACAAACACACTCCAATCCTGCTCCATCCGGAAGGGAAATGGGCAGGAATTCCTGCTGTCCAGCAATGGACACACTTACAGCCCCGCACAGCAGTGAGTGGGCCGGGGAGGCGGGTCTGAGCAAACAATGTGAAGTGATAATTCACTGAGAAGAGAATCATAGTGGATGATTCCCCTGGATCTAGGGTTGCCAACTTTCTGACCCAAGAAAACTGACCACCCATGTCCCGCCCCTTCGCCGAGGTCCCGGCCCGCTCACTCCTTCTCCCTCCGTCGCTTGCTCTCCCCCACGCTCACTCACTGGCTCATTTTCACCAGGCTGAGGAGGGCTGGGGAGGGTCCCTTTTCAACTGGCTGTTGTCAGGACAGAGCTGGGAAGGAGGCTGCCTGCCAAACACCTTGAAGAGGAGGCGTCCCTCCCTGTCAGAAAATCATCTCCCTCCTTCAGTTCAGTGACGGCCTGAATTGTTCCTTATCCCGGCAGAGCTGGAGGATTGAAAGCAGCAACATCAAACCCCTGCGTAGCTAGCGGAAATGAACACAAACACTCCCTTGTATCTGAACAGATGGTTAGTTTTACCCTTGGTAAACTACAAGGCTAAAGGGATGGGCGGTGGCACCAGCTCTAAGGAATGAAACACAACACAATCATCATCGTTATGCCCATCGTTGCCCCTTTATTCTTCTGCTGTCTCGCTCCAACCACCGTGGCCCTCTGTCGGTTCAGTGAGAGTGCCACACTCATTGCTTCTGACACACAAAGATTCACACACACACCTTGCACGCAAAACCTCACCAAGGAGTCACATGCACCTGCTGGTTCCCTGCACCCCTGCTGTACAGAATCCAGTCACAAGGAAAGCTTGTGGGGCCCAGAGCTGGCAGGGAGTCCGGTGCTGGAGTATTTAACCTACAGTGACGGCACTCGGAGGAAAGATGCTGAACGAGTGCCAGTTAAACATTGGGAGCTCAGGTTCCAGTCCCCTCACAGGTCAGTCCATCGCTCTAGGCAAGGGGCACATCTGAATTCTCAGCTGGCTCAGTCTAGCTGCGTAGTTCTTGTTTACACCCAGTCAGGTCTGAGGCCTGTTTCGCACCCTGTGTTTGAGGAGACCGTCAGAAACCACTCTCTGCAATAGCAAATGCAGGAGGCCGTGTTATTGCTCCTGCCCCAGCACAGACAGACAACGAGGGAAATGGTCTATATTTGAGGGTGGGACTCCCTGCCCTTGGCCAAAGACCAGCACCTCTCTTTGACCAGTCCCTCATGAAGCGATTCTTTCAGCAGGGAGCCCTAGAGCTCAGTGGCTGGAGCGCTGCGTTTGTCACTGACGCTTGGGGAGCTCCAATATCACTAGGCTCCTCTGCCAGCAAGTCAAACGAAAGGAATGATTTCCTCATGTGACAATCCTGGGCTTGTGTGAGGGGGTGTCCACACTGCACACTGAGCCTGTCTCTGTGTGGCCTGGGCTTGGTGACTTGTGTTGCCAAGCCGGTGTTTGAGCATCCAGACTGCAGTGGAAACTCAGGCCTCAGGCAGTGTCTATCCTACCGCAGTAAGTCGTCCTAAGTGACGCTGCTCCAGCTACGTGAATAACACAGCTGGATTCGACGTAGCTTAGGTTGACTTACTGCTGTGTCTACTCTGTGCTGGGCCGACGGGAGACTTACCTTACTCCTGGCGTTCCCGGTGTAGTCCCAGAGTCGCCCGGAGAGCGCTCCACTGTCGATTTAGTGGGTCTTCACTAGACCCCCACTAAATCGACCCCCGGGGATCGATCGCAGCAGACAGCCTCACAGCTGTGCTGCGCATCCAACCTGCACTACTCAGCCCCGAGTCAGAAATTCAGCTCCTGTGGGGTGTGGCCCCCTCCTCAGCTCCCCGAGTCCCCAGTGATTTCTGCCATCACTTGTCTCCAGCCTGTTTGTGTCCATACGCTGCCCGCGGGGAGGCTGTGAGTGGTCTAGTTACAAGCTCTGGTTGCTCAGGCCTGTCAGGGAAGGCGAGCTCCGGGGAACATTGACACTGGAGATCCCTCAGAGGAAGCACAGGCCGTGGGTATAATAGGCGGGGAGGCTAATCCTCCCCTGGCACAGCTGCCGACCAGGCCCCGGATGCCTGGGCCCCGGTGGCCCCTCCTGTGCTCCATCTCTTCCTGTATCTGCTTAGCCCCTTCTCCCAGCCCCCATCGCCCACCGCTGCCTGGCTGAGTTCCCCCTCTCCTGCACTACACCCCCGCTCTGTGGGGTCCCTTCCGCTCACCGTGTGCCTCCTCTCCTCCACTCCCTCCCCCGCTTTCCCATGGGTCAGTCCTGGGGCTGGTTTTATTCAACATCTTCATTAATGATCTGGAGGATGGGATGGATTGCACCCTCAGCAAGTTCGCAGATGACACTAAGCTGGGGGGAGAGGTAGATACCCTGGAGGGTAGGGATAGGGTCCAGAGTGACCTACACAAATTGGGATTGGGCCAAAAAAAATCTGATGAAGTTCAACAAGAACAAGTGCAGAGTCCTGCATTTTGGACGGAAGAATCCCATGCCCCGCTACAGGCTGGGGACTGACTGGCTAAGCAGCAGTTCTGCAGAAAGGGACCTGAGGATTACAATGCACAAGAAGCTGGATTTGAGTCAGCAGTGTGCCCTTGTTGCCAAGAAGGCTAACGGCATATTGGGCTGCATTAGTAGGAGCATTGCCAGCAGATCGAGGGAGGTGATCATTCCCCTCTATTCGGCACTGGTGAGGCCACACCTGGAGTATTGTGTCCAGTTTGGGGCCCCTCACTACAGAAAGGATGTGGACAAATTGGAGAGAGTCCAGCGGAGGGGAAGGAAAATGATTAGGGGGCTGGGGCATATGACGTATGAGGATTGGCTGAGGGAACTGGGCTTATTTAGTCTACAGAAGAGAAGAGTGAGGGCGGATTTGATAGCTGCTTTCAACTACCTGAAAGGGGGGTTCCAAAGAGGATGGAGCTCGGCTGTTCTCAGTGGTGGCAGATGACAGAACAAGGAGCAATGGTCTCAAGTTGCAGTGGGGGAGGTCTAGGTTGGATATTAGGAAACACTATTTCACTAGGAGGGTGGTGAAGCACTGGACTGGGTTCCCTAGGGAGGTGGTGGAATCTCCATCCTTAGAGGTTTTTAAGGTCAGGCTTGACAAAGCCCTGGCTGGGATGATTTAGTTGGGGATTGGTCCTGCCATGAGCAGGGGGTTGGACTAGATACCTCCTGAGGTCCCTTCCAACCCTGATATTCTATGATTCTAGCAGTCCTTTGTCCATCCCCTCAGTAGGCACCGACTTCCCCTCTGGCCAGTGGGTGCTCAACTCCCGCTCTGCCCCAGGCCCCGCCCCCACTCCACCCCTTCCCCAAAGCTCCGCCCCACCTTTTCCCGCCCGTGCTCTGCCCCGGCCGCACCCCCAAATCAACCCCTTCCTCTAACCCCCGGCCCCCTCTCTTCTTGCCCCTGCTCCACCCCCGTCCCGCTTCTATCCCACCCCTTCCCCCAACCCCCACCCCGCCTCTTCCCCATCTCCTCCCCCAAGTATGCCATGTCCCCGCTCCTCCCCTACCCTCCCGGAGCATCCTGAATTCCATGAAAGAGCTGTTTTGCAGTGGGCAGGAAGTGCTGGGAGGGAGCGGGAGGAGTTGCTCAGTGGGGCCGCCGGCGGGCGAGATGCACTGCGGGCAGGGCAGAGCTTGGCTGCCAGTGGGTGCTAAACACCCACTAATTTTTCCTTGTGGGTGCTCTAGGCTCCCAGATTCTTTTCCTGCTCATTAGATCACACATGACAGGTTGGTGTCTCCTTTTCCTAGGGCAGGGGTGGCCAACCTGTGCCTCCGGAGCCACATGCGGTTCTTCAGAGGTTACTTTGCGGCTCCGTGCATAGGCGCTGACTCCGAGGCTGGAGCTACAGATGCTAACTTTCCAATATGCTGTGGGGTGCTCACTGCTCAAGCCCCTGCTCTGCCCCAGGTCCTGCCACCACCCCACCCCTTCACCCAAGGCCCCTGCCCCTTCCCCCGAGCCTGCCATGCCCTCGCTCCTCCCCCCTCCTCACCAGAGTCTCCTGCGCACTGCAAAACAGCTGATTGTGGCGGGTGGGAGGAGTGGGGAGGGAGTGGGAGGCGGTGATTGGCGGGGCTGGCGGTGGGCGGGAGGTGCTGGGGGCTGGAGGGGGTTAGTGGATGGGGGGCTGCTGACATATTCCTGTGGCTCTTTGGCAATGTTCATTGGTAAATTCTGGCTCCTTCTCAGGCTCAGGTTGGCCACCCCTGTCCTAGGGACTGGTGGGGCCAGCACTGCAACAGTCAGTTCTCAACGTTCCGTTTTGATTTGAATGTGGGCATCTTTCAGTTCCCCTTCTGCGTCAGCCTTCCACGTTCTCTGGAGGCAGATTTTCATTATTTGATCTTTCAGCAGACGAGTATGGGTGAATTTCCAGGGATAGAACCTAAAGGGAAGATAACAAAACTCGTGTAGAATTTAGATTGATATCTCCATAAATAGTATTTCCCTTGGAGTTGCCTCAATACACTCCTTGCCTTCAAGTTGTGAATCTAAACCTTTTGTCTCATGTAATGATTGGCTAATGTATGTGTATTGAGACAATATCTATCTCAGAATTTACATGACTGAAACACACATAAATGAGATCAAATAATGCAGAAGAAAGAAATCTTAAGCTATTGAAAGTGATACAGCTCCACTCCCATCCCCTGGCTGTCATCTTGGTAGTTCTCTCAGAAATAATCTCATGGAGATAGACTTCAAAACTCTCTACAAATTCTACTATGCCCCCATTGGGCTATATACAATAGATGTGTAAATTCCCCCCTGCAATTCCTTTCCAGGAACGGGGTTTAAATAAACTGTAGCCTACATTTGTCATGGGTCTCGGTGTGATTTCTTTGTTATTGTGTTGGTGGCCCAACTTCTGACTGGATGTTATAAATAGTATGGGAAATTCTACATTTAAAGTTTACTGGTTATTTTCCCCATGCTACTAAAATCCAGATATTGAAATAGCTGAGAATAAGTCAACATATTTGCAGCTGCTAATCCATCCTTCCAGACCCTCAAACCTTCTCGATGACAATCTTTTGTTCCTTTTCCTGGGTTCTCTGGGAACAGAGGTTTATTGGTTTTCAGCTTGGCCCTATCTGTTCCCAGAGTCCCAACATTCTGTGCACAAAGGAGTGGGGTTAATAATGAAGCATTTTTGCAACTAGACTCAGGCAATGACCAAAGAAAATAGAAACTGACCTTTGTTGTTTCAATGTCTGCCCAATGGCAGAGGAGGTGTGAGATCCATGGGGTGAGAGTCAGGCTAGGAAATGTAGCCAGCGACTGTGCTAGGATGGGAGGAATTACAGATCTGGTGGATGGAGGTTTCCTGTTAGAGAACAAAAGGGGAGAACCTGTGATGTGCTCTGTCCAAGGAAGGTTATGAGAAAGAGGGAACAGGGATCCTGGTGCCTCTCCCCAAGGAAACCTCAGACAAAGCATCTCCTCTTGGAGAGGAGCAGCAACCTTCACACTAGCAGTTACAGCCAACTTTAGGTTCATAAATTCATAGTTTCAAAGGCTCTAAGGCCAGCCCTGATCTTGGATATGTGAATCCTGGGGAAACTAATTCCCTTCCTTTAGAGAATGACAGAAAAACCCATTTCCTCCTTCTTTCTACTCCAGGCTTCGTTCCTTTTTCCAAAGACTCGCCTCTAGGTTGCAGAGAGAGATCTACGTGCACAAAGTGTTCGTCCAACCTGCAGCAATTGAGGCATTGTGACGATGCGGTTCTGGCGGAACCCAACTGAGAGTGCCAACTCAGGACAAATTGCTCAAGTAGGGCAGTTACAGCCCAAGGCTGGGTTTTTTTCCACCTCTAAGGCAAACCAAACCAGCCAGACTAGGAGGACTTCGGTCTCACCCCACTGGCTAACCGCAAGTCTCACAGGCAATCTCCTTAGACACTCCAGTTTCCCAGTATTACCACCAGTGCCACTTGTTATGGGGACAAATGGTTATGAAAACCAATACCCCAGTAAAAGAAAAAGGTTCTCCTGATCCCAAAGGACCAAGCCCCAGACCCAGGTCAATATACAAATCAGATCTTACCCACAAATCACGCTGTTGCCAATCCTTTAGAATCTAAAATCTAAAGGTTTATTCATAAAAGGAAAAAGATAGAGATGAGAGTTAGAATTGGTTAATTGGAATCAATTACTTACAGTAATGGCAAAGTTCTTGGTTCAGGCTTGCAGCAGCGATAGAATAAACTGCAGGTTCAAATCAAGTCTCTGGAATACATCCCCCGCTGGGATGGGTCCTCAGTCCTTTGTTCAAAGCTTCAGCTTGTAGCAAAGTTCCTCCAGAGGTATGAAGCAGGATACCTAATGGAGATGAGGCATCAGCCTTATATAGTCTTTTCCAGGTGTAAGAACACCTCTTTGTTCTCACTGTGGAAAATTACAGCAAAATGGAGCCTGGAGTCACATGGGCCAGTCCCTGCATACTTTGCTGAGTCTGAAGGCATATTGGCCTTCTCTCAATGGGTCCATTGTATAGCTGATGGTCCTTAATGGGCCATCAAGCAGGCTAGGCAGAGCTAATCCCAGCTTGTCTGGGATGTCACCCAGAAGCATAGCATAAGTTTGCCGTACAGACAGTATAGAGCCAATATTCATAACTTCAACTACAAAACTGATACACACATATAGACAGCATAATCATAACCAGTAAACCATAACCTTGTCTTAGACACCCCATTTGACCCCCTTTATACAAGATTTGGGTGCCACTACAGGACCTTGGTTGCAACAATGATCTATATGGTCCCAGTTTATGTCAATAACGTCACACCCCCAACGCAAAATTGATGCAGGAAGGGATGACACAAACATCACTGACTGCATCCCAAGAGCTCCCCATCCTTGGGTCTGTCTCACTACAGCTAGTATTGGGTTAGAAGCCATACCAGTGTACAACAGAAATGGTTTATCAAAGTCATGTTCAACAACATGATTGAACCTCTTTACAAACTCAAGGTAAAACTTAGTTAGAACAATAGTGGATTGGATCTGCTTTTGCAGCATGGTTCTTGTATGTCTCATGTGATCTTGCCAAGAGCTAAAGCAAACAACTACTTTATCCATACAAGCTCGGGCAAATGTTTGGAACCCAATTAGCATCAAATAACTGCAGATATTAATGTTCTTCATAGTACAGGAATCTTGGCATTTAGCCATGAAAGCAATATGGTAGTGTGCCTCAGTCTTCCTTTTCATGCAGCACATTAGGTTTGGAATGTCTTTTTCCTTGTGAAAAGTTCCAATATTGTTTACAGGCATTAACTGTGAAACATCAGTATAACAAGGCCTTTTAACATAACGTGTGTTCTCATGTAGTCCTTTTAACATGTTCAAGGGATTTTCCAAAAGATTAGGCACATTGTACATTTTTACAGTTTGTGGCCATAGCAACACATTCATTACAAAATTTACCATCAGCACTAACAACAAGTTCATTGCAAGTGTCCAT